>NC_061520.1:1555000-1575000 GCF_022379125.1 Scophthalmus maximus
CTCATTAATTATTCAGATGAGCGGCGCGGGACTGATGAAGCTTCATGTGAAGGATGAACATGACGATGGTTCATAAGCAACTACACCTGGAGAATGATTCAGCGGAGGAAGAGACAAGTGGATCCGTGTGTCTTCTGTGAAAGGAGCTCTTCCACTAAATGTTTTTATATTTCATTCTTCGGGTTTGACGAATAGAAAGTATAAAATATGAAAAACACAATGTGCAGAGGTTTGTTTTAAAAGCTAAATGAAGAAAGCATATTTGTGAATGACCCAAAATACTAAAGCATTCTCATTTTGTTTACAGAAAATGTTATTCTATATATAATATTTTTAGGAAATATTATTATGAATTAACTTGGTATGTACGTGTTTATTTGCTTATTTTATTTATTCACTTTCACAGAGTCCGTTTGAGTCAGTGTCTTTTGGGACCTGTCTTTATTTTATGTTTACATTTTGAATCTATGATTATGATTTATATATGTAAAAATGATGATGTTATAAATGTACATCTATTTATCTAAAACTCCAAAAAATAATGTTATCATTTTTTTAGGTTATGGGGAACAGAGATAAAAAAAAACACTTAAGACACAAACCATTAAAAAAATGATAATAATAAATTACAGGAAACTTCCAATCTTGATAAATCTTCTGATGCGTCTTTCAATCTCTTCTTCCTCTTTTGTTTTCCGACCTGGTTCTGATAAACAAGGATCAAGATTCTGAAATACATGTTACAAGTTTTATTCAATTTTATTTTTTTTGTCTGGCGGGGAAAATATGACTTCTGTCATTTCTGACATTTCCAGGTGAAAGCTCTTATTTGAAAAGACGTTCTGTAACAAATGACAATTACTTGAGGGCTGCAGGAAAAATAGAAAAAATATAACTCATCCAAATAGTTCTTGTTTGGCTCCATTAGAATAAGAGCAGATATGATTTGAGTGTTGTGTCGTCGGGTTCACTCTCTGTTGCCTCACGAACACTCACAACCCTCACAAACATCGACCAGGTGATTTGTGGACATGTTCGTCTTCGACACAAAAACCTCCAGCTGCTCTGATGAGAACAACTGCGACGCCTCCGTTCGTTCCGCTGTAAATCGGCTCAGCGTGAACCGAGGAAGTCGGCGATCGCAGGAACATACAAATGTGATGTCCGCGGGTTTGGTGAGACGACGCCGCACCTGCGTGCGTGCGCGTGTCTTTGATTTGATTAAACCATCAGACGCTTCCCGGGAAGAAGAGGTTTCATTTGAAAAGCTGCAGGAATAAACATCCGGCCCGACACATGACACCTGGAGGACGACGCTTCCCTCGCCAGTCAGCTATTAAGTGTTTGGCGGTTTTATGTGCAGAAGAAAAAATACATAATCTGCAGGTTTATAACGCTGCGGACCTTTTTATGTAATCAGGACTCCGGGGCTCCAGTTGCTCTCTGTGGGAATAAGGAGCAGGCTGTAGATAGAATGTGACCTAGTGAAGCTGATGCGGCGCTGCCTAAAACCTGTATTCTCTCAAATGACCAGCAGGGGGCGACTCATTCATGCTTCCTGATAATGTCGCTTGTAACGAATCAGCTGCTTCCACATGAACGCGCTCAGATAAAACCCAGTTGACTGAGACGACGGTTGACGCGCAGCTCCGTTGTTCAGGTTGTCGGGACGATGGGAGGTTCCGTTGAGCCAGATAACGAGAATCACATCCTGCGAACGTGGAATTTGCTTCGTAGTAAAGTGGGAGTTTATCTGAAACACGGAAATTGTCCGATTTTAGAGTCGGAGCTCTCCGACGGCGTTGAGGGCCGTTGTCGGAATGTCTGAGGTTAAAGTCGTCACATTTACGGGAAAAAAAACGTGGATGTTCTCTGAAATGAAAATGGTAAATTGACGAGAGAGAAATCGCATATTTACAAGAAAAAAACTCTTGTTGTGACTTTAATATCAAAGAATATCCAAGTTTTTTCCTCATAAATCTGTCAGTTTTTTCTTCTCCGAAATTTGCCACTTAGATGTCAGAGAATATCTGAGTTTCTTTCTCGAAATATGACTCCCTTCCCCGGGTCTGTATGTTTTTCAGTTTTTCATACAATGTCCCTAATACGCCGTCGCACAGCTCCGACTTTCACACAATAACGACGGTGCGCAAAGAAACTCAACAGAAAAACCTCGACACAAAAAAGAAAACATGCGCCTGGTCCAGAAGTAAAACCCACAGCAAACCTGAGAGGATGGAAATAAGTACAGGAGAGGAAATAAGATAAGAAATAGAGCGAGAGGGCGAGCGAGAGGGCGAGCCAGAGAGAGAGAGAGAGAGAGAGAGGAATGGGATTATGGGTAATTGAAAGATAAAATGGTAATCATCCAGACGGGGCGAAAATATTAGAGCGCTCCTTTTTCATTTGGGTGTCAGGCGCAGGGGAGCGATGGAGAACGGGGAGAAGCTGAGTGGTGGGAAGGACTCGGGGAAATGGAGTGAGAGAACAGAAAGAGATGGAGACACAAGTGGAGAGGAGGAGAGAAAAGAAAAGAGCGATCGGCTCAAATTTCACTTTTCTACCACTCGTCCTTCTTCATAATGGAACTGTCGAATCAACGCTCGCTCTTCTCCTCTCCATCTATTTAACACTCCTCTTTCTCTCTCTTTCACTTTTCACCTCCTTTCATTCGCTCCTGACCATTTGCTTCTTGCGGCTGCGTCTCTCGCTCGGATCTCATCACCTTCCGTGAGGAACTGAGACACAAACTAAAAGAGAAGAAAACACATTCACGCAAACGTATTTGAAAAACACACTGATAATTATTGATTATTATAAGTATTATTAAAATTATAATTGTATAGAATCGAGTATAGGACTTAGGCTTATTTTTTTTCTCTCCATTTTTTTATAAGATCTATTTATTCACATATATTTATTAGTATTTTTCTTAATTTTTTTTTTTTTGAGTATTTCAATTTAATTCAAAACGACACGGTCTAACACATAAATCGAGCAGCGGTCTCTTGTGTGTCCTGTGCGACCCGGCGTCTCTCCTCCTGATGCAGGCATCTCGCTCAATGTATTACTAAACTTAAACAAAGAAATAATAGAAAATAATTTCCAATATTTCGAAGGTTATCTGGTGTGAAAACAAAGAAGCTTTGAGTTTCTTCAAAGTCCTTGAAGTTTGCATTGATGAACCAGTAACCACAATCTGACACTGACCTACTCATAAATCATATTCTTTACTCTGGAATCCACCTGATGACTTGACTCATTAATGGATGTGCACGCAACGTATAAGTGCATTAAATGGAAGGCATGGATGGGAATTGAACCCATGATCTTTGGTTTACGAGACCAACGCCTTACCACTTGGCCACCACACCTTGGAAAGATAGTGCGATATCTCAAATTAACCTTGATCTTTATGTAAAAATGTCCATGTTGTGTGATCAACAGTAACATAACATGACTGTTTTCCCATGGATTCTCAACTGTATGGTAACTGTATCGAGACTGTAAGTTAACTGTATGGACATTGAATGGCAATTATGGTAACTGTATGGTAACTGTAAAGTAACTGTATGGTAACTGTAAGGTAACTGTATGGAGACTGTAAGTTAACTGTATGGAGATTGTATGTTAACTGTAAGGTAACTGTATGGTAACTGTAAAGTAACTGTATGGTAACTGTAAGGTAACTGTATGGAGACTGTAAGTTAACTGTATGGAGATTGTATGTTAACTGTAAGGTAACTGTATGGTAACTGTAAGGTAACTGTATGGAGACTGTAAGTTAACTGTATGGAGATTGTATGTTAACTGTAAAGTAACTGTATGGTAACTGTAAAGTAACTGTATGGTAACTGTAAGGTAACTGTATGGTATTACACTGATGAACCCCGGCGGCTCCTCCATCATGTCCCGTTACCAAACCAAGCTAAGTTGCTAACTGCAAATCCAACACAAAGACAGTTTGCCTTGCAGCCCGGCCTGTGATAGGTTCCCACCCAGAAACACAACGACATCACGCCAGCTCTGTTTTTACAGGACAAAGAGTTTTCTGATGCGCTCTGCCGTCGGCGTGTTTAACCTCGGACCCTTCCAGCCACAGGACGGCCTTTTCTGACTGCCCCCAAAATGACCCTCGGGTGATGATGAGAGGAAGGTGATCCTCCCTCCTCCTGCTTTTCAATTCCTCTCTCTGTGGGTTTGTGTGGCGAAAAGAGACCCACGATGAAGAACATTCCCCGTGTGTCGTTCTCACCGCTGCCAGCTCTCTCCAATAAGCTTCGCCGCAGGTTCTCTCGGGGAGAATGATTGGTCCCTCCCCCTCGCTCCATTTGTCTCCACCGCGGGCTGACAGAAGAAAAATGCCACAGAGGAACGCTCTCAGTTTTTCTCCTCTTGTCTCTCGCGTTGTCCTCTATTTCACATTGCTCTTCATATATCTACAAGAACCCTTTTATATGAATATTGTTTATTTGACTAGGATTTCCCTCAAAAGATGTTTTTTTCTGCAAATCCTGTTCTTGGCAATAGAGGCCCAAAGATGATGCGGTTGGGAAAATTACACAAGTCATAAAGGAAATTGATGGATGAACTCATAGTTGAAAACTAGAGGCTCTTTGTACAACTAAAAGAAAAATAGAAAAGAAAACTCAACCTCCCACTTGGCTCATTCATTCACTAAGAGGATGTTGCTCTCTTGTAGCTGTAGCTTCCATTGAAAAAAAGCTATATGTAGGAATGAGTTTTTTCACCCACTGAATTTGGCTTCTTGCTGGGAACGGGCGATGGTGGTGATGACCGCTCGCCAAGAGCTTCAGCTCAAGAGGTTATAAGACGCCGTCTGAGCAGCGTGACTTCTTCAGGGCAGACTCGCTGCTACTGCGACGAGAAGGTGCCGAGACAGAGCTCGAGCTGCGACTGGATCTCTGAGGCTGCAGTGGACACAGGTTCAATAACCCCAGAGAGTTGAAGGTGTTCCCTGGTCTGGGTGAATCTAGATGTCTGCTGAGTCTACAGGCGGGAGTGGAAGAAGTCCTCCAACTCTTACGACGAACTCTGTCCTAAGTGGTAAAAATCCTAAAGTCAACCGTTTCCTAAAAATAGCGTCTCTACTGGGGACAGGTGGTACGCCACAGAGCATCGTGGGCTTTAAAACGCACGGTTGATGAGCTTGTACAGGTTGAGGGTGATGGTTAGGAGATGACATGGAAGAGAATCAGCACGATTACTTTACAGAATATGAAGAAATCCATTTAAATTACTCATCAGGCCCACCACTGACCAGCGGCCATGTACATAACTACACTAGAGGTCTTTGAAACGACACGAACGAGTTGGAATTTCACATCTATGAAGTTCATAAGATGTCCTTCCCTATGAAGTTGTCCTTCACTTGATGTCTTGATCAATACATATTATATCCAAGGCATGGATGGGGATTGAAGCCATGATCTTTGGATTTACGAGACCAACGCCTTAGCACTTGGCCCACACGACTGTTCACTGGCGATTGGAATATGTGAAAATCAAAAGGGATGTGTCATCAACAGTAACAGAATCTGTATGATAACCAAGTGGTAATCACTTCTTCTTTACAAAAACAAAGTAGAACAGATGGAAAAAGAGCAAAGAACTAAATTCAATCATGAACTTGCACAGGAATAGAACAAAAGAAAGCAAAACAAGCAATGTTCATATTAAATAACACTACACGTGTAGCGCCAACAATATCATGAAAGAAAAAATGTATTTACTCTTATTTCATTACAAATTCCCTTAAGAAGTTTCCCTTAAACTTCCCTTAAGCTAAAATCTTACATTCCCCTTGGAAATGTGTGTTTTTCTAGGATCATTGTAACTCCTTGTTGTTGTAAATTCCTTGTTTTTGTATGATTGTGTTGTTGATTGTTGTATTATAAATGTTTCTTGTTCTCGGGTCTCTTTTGAAAAAGAGATCCTAATCTCAATGAGACTGCCTGATTGAATAGAGATTAAACAAAAATCAAATCGAACTCACCCAGTCCAATGCGTGTTGTTGTCTTTTTCAGTTGGTCACAATCAACATCTGAAGTCTTCTTCAAGATTTGTGGTCAGCGAGGTCATTTCAGGTTTTCACCTTGGGTTTTCAAGGGTTCTTTGATGGAAGTTGTTCCGTTCCAGACGCCGGATCAAAACGTTTAAATTTTTACCTTCTGATCAGTCAATTCTCTGGAAAAATGGCATCACCATTCGTAGAAAGTCTGAGAGCGTCTCTTCGGAGGGCGAGAACGTCCAGTGACCAACAAACCGCTCTGGGCGTCTCTAATGATGTTGCTGGCTTTCAACTTTCATGAGCACTGCAGCAGACAGGTGGTGATATACGTGGAGTTCTCTTTTGAAAGATGTTGCCGCAAAACTCCACCTCTGTTGAGGGATGTTTCTTTGAGTCCTCTTTCAAACCAAGATAGTAGATAGATAATAGATAGTTACCTTCACTCAAAACACGTGTCCTAAATATGAACATCAGTATCTATATAGTACAAACTGTTTATACCAGCTGGTTTTTCAGGTGAAGCAAAATGTTACTTGATGGGTTAATGGATTCTCCTGAGTTTTATCTCTGTTGTTCATAGAACTGCTGTTATCTTTAGTACTTTTTAATTTAACAGGCATGGATGGGAATCGAACCCATGATCTTTGGTTTACAAGACCAACACCTTACCACTTGGCCACCACGCCTACAACGCCCTTGCAATGTGGAGGTCTTCAAACACTGCTCGCCTTGTTTTAGTTTGAAAAACTGATGTTTTTCCGTCAACTGGTTACCTCCGCGTGAGTCTCCATTTTTCCACGTCGTGTTGAATACGGTTGTTGAACTAAACGGTTCCAGAATACATCGCGTTTGCATTGAATTTTCAGACGCTGCCGGAAACTGGAAATGGAATTGTCGGTGTGCCACCATAAAGTGTCCCCTGTGGGTCGTTCAGTTGGTTGCGTTTTGCAACTTTACCACCAGATGCTGCCAGAGAATTACTGGGGTTTTAGTGCTAGTTCCACATTGTCGTCGCTCCAAAAAAAGAAACCCCTCGTCTTACTTTTCATTATTGTTCACAGTATTTTCTGTGTGTAAGCAACTCTGCAAACACTTTCTTGAAGGCACTGAGGAGACCTGAACCCAAGTCCTTCCGTTTGCAACGTCTTACCACTTGTCCATCATTCCTTCAAGAACTCCAGGCTGGACGTCAGATAGACGTCATAAGAATCTCAATTTCCTCAAGCAACTTTCCCCAACAACCCTACAGTATGTGGTACCTCCTAGTATGTGGCATCATATTTCATAGCTGTGCCTGTTGCTGTCTGGCATACTGTGTTTGTGTGTGTGTGTGTGTGTGTGTGTGTGTGTGTGTGTGTGTGTGTGCGTGTGTGTGTGTTATCATCTTGCTGTTTAAATGCCATCCCCAGGGAAAGACCTGCAGATGAGAATTGGAAGCAGGTTACTCGTTCATTTCAGAGGATTGTGGAGAAGAAGAAGAAAAATAAGAGGAGAGGTGGATATGCTGAAATGGGAAGAAGATGAGGAAAGAGAGGAAATGGAGCGAATAGGGGGGATAAGTCAGGATGTGGTGGGGAGGACGACGAGGCAACGAGGAGGGGAGAAGGGAAAATGGAAATGGGAGATGGAGTGGAAATCAAAGCTGGAAGTGGGGAGAAGGTGGAGGAGGACAGACAGAAGAGGAAGGAGTGAAAAGTGACAAGCTGAAGGAATCAGTGGTGCGTTCAGCCGGAAGCCACTTCTTTTTCGTTCCGTCCATTCTTCTCGTCCAATTATCAACTTCCACGAGGTTTCCTCTCGCGCTCGTCCGCCACCTGCCAGGTCGAGTGCAGAGGATGTTTTACGTACTCTTCCTCTCAGAGGATGAACAGAGGCGATGGAGCAACGTTTGGAATATGAGACACATAATACGCATATATATACTCATTTGACCCTAAATACAAATTATGAACCTGTATTGAATAAATGATGAACCGAGGTACCAAATAAGTAGTGGTTAGCACCTTCGCCTCACAGCAAGAAGGTTCTGGGTTCGAATCCCGGTTCAACCAGGGCCTTTCTGTGTGGAGTTTGCATGTTCTCCCCGTGTATGCGTGGGTTCTCTCCAGGTTCTCCGGCTTCTTCCCACACACCAAAGACATGAGAATGGGGTTAGGTTCATTGGAGACTCTAAATTGACCGTAGGTGTGAATGTGAGAGTGAATAATTGTCCGTGTCTGTATGTGGCCCTGCGATAGGCTGGCGACCTGTCCAGGGTGAACCCCGCCTCTCGCCCAATGTCAGCTGGGATTGGCTCCAGCGACCCCCCGCGACCCTTAAATGGATAAAGCGGTAGACGATGAATGAATGAATGAATAATCCTCATGTATATATGTATCATATACTTATCAAGTATATAACATATATTTGTGAATAAGATTCCAAAAAGATCTTTGACTACAAACACTACAAACCTTATAAAAAAGGTTTTTGATGCTAAAATTAAGCTAATTTTAGCAGCATCCACGTACTGTGGGAGATGTTCTGACTAAATATTTTGTGATATTTTGTTTTAATAAAAAATAACCGTCAACTTTTCCAGTGACCCCGTCTGAAGGTAACAACACTGTTAAAGTGTGCGTGCAGCCCTGCTTTCGTTTTTTCTATTTTCAACAATCCACATCATTTTTAAAGCTGCAGAGTGTAATATCTAGAATATGTACAGCCTGGGATGACCTTCTATACCAATCATACCAGTATACATGTGTGCAAGGATGGGGATTGAACCCATGATCTTTGGTTTACGAGACCAACGCCTTACCACTTGGCCACCACGCCTGGCCATTGGTGTGTGATCACCTGCAACAAAGACCCAGTTTTTTTCCATCAACTCTGAATGAGTTAAATATTGTTAACTGAGGTTGAATTTCGCATAGAATTTTCAGACGCAGCTGGAAACCGGAAATGGAATCAGCCTTGCGGCGCCATAAAGTGTCCCCTGTCGGTCGCTCTGTTGGTTTGCAACTTTGATTTCGCCAGAAAAGTACAAATAATTACACACTGGGGCTTTAAATCACTGAGGGGCCTTATCCTTCCTCACCTCCTCTCCTCTTTCCTCACCTCCTCTCCTCCTTCCTCACCTCCTCACCTCCTTCCCTCCTTCCTCACCTCCTCTCCTCCTTCCTCACCTCCTCAACTCCTTCCTCCTGATACCTCTCTCATTTCCTCACCTCCTCTCCTCCTTCCTCACCTCCTCTCCTCTTTCCTCACCTCCTCTCCTCTTTCCTCACCTCCTCTCCTCTTTCCTCACCTCCTCTCCTCTTTCCTCACCTCCTCTCCTCCTTCCTCACCTCCTCTCCTCCTTCCCTCCTTCCTCACCTCCTCTCCTCCTTCCTCCTGATACCTCTCTCATTTCCTCACCTCCTCTCCTCCTTCCTCACCTCCTCTCCTCTTTCCTCACCTCCTCTCCACCTTCCTCCTGATACCTCGCTCATTTCCTCACCTCCTCACCTCCTTCCTCACATCCTCTCCTCCTTCCTCCTGATACCTCTCCTCTTTCCTAAACGCCTCTCCTCTTTCCTCACCTCCTCTCCTCCTTCCTCGCTGCCTCTCCTCTTTCCTCACCTCCACCCCTCTTTCCTCCTGATACCTCTCCTCTTTCCTCACCTCCTCCCCTCCTTCCTCCTGATACCTCTCCTCTTTCCTCACCTCCTCTCCTCTTTCCTCACCTCCTCCCCTCTTTCCTCCTGATACCTCTTCTCTTTCCTCACCTCCTCTCCTCCTTCCTCGCTGCCTCTCCTCTTTCCTCACCTCCTCCCCTCCTTCCTCCTGATACCTCTCCTCTTTCCTAAATGCCTCTCCTCTTTCCTCACCTCCTCCCCTCTTTCCTCCTGATACCTCTCCTCTTTCCTCACCTCCTCTCTTCCTTCCTCACCTCCTCTCCTCTTTCCTCACCTCCTCTCCTCCTTCCTCGCTGCCTCTCCTCTTTCCTCACCTCCTCTCCTCCTTCCTCGCTGCCTCTCCTCTTTCCTCACCTCCTCTCTTCCTTCCTAACCGCCTCTCCTCCTCCCCCCGACACATCTCCTCTCTTCACAGGTCATTAAAGGGAAGGATGGAGGGATGGGTAGATGGAGAGGTGGAAGGATGAGGAAAGACAAACATAAACACACACCAGTGAACACGTCTCCTCCTCCTCCTCCTCCGACGTCCCATTTCACTGATACAACGGCTCGGAATCTTTATCTTTTTTTAATGTGTGTGTGTGTGTGTGAGTGAATCTGTACAATCATGGATCTGTCAAAGAAAACATTTCACCGCATATACCTTCACTACACGAAGCAGATTGTTGGATTCAGGAGATTCAAGAGTTTCTCTTTGAAAAGGACGAGCTCGAATGGCATGAACCCTTGACCCTTGACCTTTGACCCTTGCCATTCACATTGGAAGCTTTTGTTGTGAAGAAATGTCCGATAAGAATTGAACATGGAATGGAATGAATTCATGTTTTGGGAATTATGCTGAATTTACCGTGTTTTTACACTATTGTATTTGTGTATGATTTCACATTATGGGATTTTTCAGTGCCTTTGTTTATATCTTTATATCTTGATAATATTTCCTGTATATTTGAGTCCAGCTTGCCTTAAGCCTACACTCTGCAATCAGCTTCAATGTTACGGACGACACTTTAGTTATTATTAAAGTTTTTACACTGATTACAATTCCTGTCTTTTCTGGTTTTATTTGTAGAAACCCTGCAGACAACCAGTATATGCCTGCAGTGTGGAAACATAATATTATATTCACCAAGTGTGTGTGTGTGTGTGTGTGTGTGTGTGTGTGTGTGTGTGTGTGTAGGCCTTAAGGGTAGTAGTGATAATACGAGGCAAACAGCGTCTATTATTGCCGTATCAAACCTTATGACAGAGAAAACAGGCCTCATGCTGGGCTGTTATATGACTTTAACACACACAACACACACAAAAGTCATCTTCTCTCTCGAACGCCGCCCGTGCCATTGACACATTCCCACACATTTGCATCACACTGGGCTTTTGTATTAAACATAAACACGCAATTACAGTCGGGCGGCCTCCCGCGGCTGCTCGCCTTCGTCGCGTTGCCGTCTCTGAACCAGCCGACGCTCTGCCACAACCAGGTCGAGGAATCTAACGAACACACACACACTCGCACGCGGCGGCGGCGGGCGGGACGCCTCACTGTGCAATTAGTCCATGTGTCGAAGCTGCGTTTAGTTTGTGTTTGCAACAGTAACAGGACGAGTGTCCGGGTGGACACTTTGTCATTATATCAGTGACACAACGGTTTGAGGAAAAATAAGAAATTACTAATTCAAACTGTGGACATTTACTGTAAAACAAACCCAAGGCTTGTAATTGTATTAGTTTTAAACTATAGGCAACATCAAACATCGCAGGAGCTTGTTGTCAAACTCCTCTCCGCGTTCAAGCCATAGACTATTTATAAAAATGGACGTAGTCACCGCGTCCGGAAAATGAAGCTACTGCTGAAGTGTCTGAAGTCTGTCTTCTGTGTTCTGACCAGCAGAGGGCGACTCTATGAGAAAACGACTCGACTTCTCACTTGATTTATAACGTCAGTAAAACATTATTCCTGAGGAGTTTACGGTTCAATTTCTAGATTCAAGTCTTCTTGTTTCACATTTTGTGTTTTAATTATCTTTTTATTGCATATATTTCATTGTGTTTTATTTCTGTCATGGTTAAAAAAATGAATTATAAATAATAAACGTTACTGTACAGAAGAAGTGGCATCGTGTCCACTGACGACAGCTGCATGGACGACTATAATTGTTGTAAAATAACAAACTGCTGGTTTTGGACGAGTGTGTTAAATATGTCTTGAGTTATGAATAAATAACTAATAACTAAATTAAATGTATGTAAGTCACAATGTGAACTTAAATAACTCGTTGTCATAACTACCAAGTCAGACCTTCATCTCCAAGACATGGTTTCTTATATAAATCGGATGAAAACATCTTATTCATAAGTATATATATATATATATATATATATCTTCACTGCCACATACTGAACTCCTACCTGCCACTTTCAAAACAGCACGGCAGCAATGTCTTCAAGGTAAAAAGGAATGACTCACATCATCAGCATTGTGATCGTGTGTGTGCGTGCGAGCGTGTGTGTGTATGTGCGTGTGTGTGTGTGTGTGTGTGCGTGTGTGTGTGCGTGTGCGTGTGTGTGTGTGCGTGTGTGTGTGCGTATGTGCGTGTGTGTGTGTGTGTGTGCGTGCGTGTGTGTGTGTGTGTGTGTGTGTATGTGTGTGTGTGTGTGTGTGTGTGTGTGTGCGTGCGTGTGTGTGTGTGTGTGTGTGTGTGTGTATGTGCGTGTGTGCGTGTGTGTGTGTGTGTGTGTGTGTGTGTGTATGTGCGTGTGTGCCCTCCAGATGGATCTGAACGTCGTGTTGTGGAAGCTGTTTCCGTGCCAGAGGCGCCGGGCGAGGACAGATCGTAACAGCTTTCACAAAAACAACCTGAGACCTGCTCGGATGTTACAAGGCCACGAAAAAGGTTTCCAGGCGTCTGTCCTCTTGTGTGTGTGACACAAGGACAGAGTGTAGAGGGGGGAAAAAATCATAGTTCTACAGAATCTGTGCATGTGTGTGTGTGTGTGTGTGTGTGTGTGTGTGAATAAAACACAAGGAGAATTCCATTTATTTCTCCTCTGGTTGCATTTATTTGAGTAAATAGAGTAAATTATGTAAATGTATATGTATAAAAAAGTATAAAAAAAACATAATGACCTGAAACAGAAAGCCGTCCCTCTCTCGGTGAATGGATTCACTCTCCCGCCTCAGATCACTACTGGTGTCCACTTGAAGTCATATTCGATCCACAGCGACTGTTGCAACATCCCCATTTTTCCAATGTTACAAACTTCATGAATCAGTGATTTCCACCTCCAGGATTCAATGGATTTTAATGCACATGCTCTAACGTGTAATGTTTGCAAATGAGGTTAAAGGACTCGTTATCCAAGTCAATGCTCGATCGTTCGAACACCTTCTGCAAATCTAACACACCCGTTATCAATTGAATTAGTAGTAGCTGTTGTAACTTACAATATACCAACGTCAGCCTTAATGCTTGTAGGGTTTTTAACCTTAAAAGTAGCCACAACTCACAAAAGTGGTCCAGTGTTTAATTTTCACTTTAATATTCGAAGTGATAAAGGTATCCAGCTGGCGTTATATTTTCTCAGATAACGGTTAGCTAGCTAACGTTAGCTGAAGATACCTCGACTGAACCGAAGGCTTGTGTGGCGGCGAGCTAGCCGGTGAATGTTTATGGTAAAACATTGACACTAGTCAGACGTGTCCTTTTTTTGGTGACATTGCCTTTATCTTTAACTTTATACACTACGGCCTTTTCCATCAACCGTCTGTGGTCGTGTCTTGCCTACTTTCATCCATTTCTCAAAAGGCACTTGGGGAGGTTGAGATATTGTTGCATGTGCCGTTGCTAAGCAAACAAAACCGCTTGCTAACTAAAATGCTTTAATCAAAAACGTACTTGTGGCCTAAAGAGATGCTTCAGAGCAGCACCAGAGGAGATGACGCTAAGCTAATCTGCTGCTAACTTGTCCCATCGTTCTGGTCCCCTAAAATCTTTTCGCGAAAGTGGGTTGAGGCCTGGTGGAGTAAAGATTCAGGGTTCTGCGTGGCCTTACAGGCACAAAGCACATGGTCACTACACGTCTTAGCGAGATATGATAATGTAAGTATGACAGCTTAATGTCATTCAGACACGAACGTCTTCACGTAGTTTAATTTCAGGCTTTATTGGGACGTGAGCTCATGAGATATTTGGGAGCAGCGGCTCCTCTGTTGGTAACAACTGTGAGTTGGAAGAAAAAAAAGAAATTAATGACGTGAAGGAATAATGGTGTGTTGTTGTTCCGTGGCAGGCTGCACCATGCTGTCATTCTGCATTAGGCATCTGGCAGTTCCCGTTCGCACTGCAGCTCCGCGTGTACAGAAATGAAATTAGTCACTGAGAAACATCTGAACACGACAATTAGTTGGAGGAACTTAAGTAATAAAGAGCAACTTTTTAATATGATTCCATAATGAATTTAGGGACATGCGTCACGGTGAGCAGGAGAGTTTCGTTATCTACGTGTTCCCGTCTGATGTCATTCAAAGGAGGAGACGTTAAGGTGAAAACCAGCTATTTAACTTTGTATCTGCTGCTTTTGGCTACGTCCACTGCGCTGTAATAAATATCTAATAGCCACTGTCTTCATCCTTTACAGTATGAACTCTACCATCGCATCCTGTTTGTGTTTCAGCTCCTGTTTCGTAATCCTTCAAAGCCTCATCAGTCCTGGACGCTGGAGCCAAATGCGATGTGACATTTTAGTAAATCACCTCAAAGAGCGCGGCGTAGGTGTGCCCAAAGGGATTAATGTTACGCCGAATACGCCAATTCACACACACACACACACGTGTGAGAAAGAGTCGTACACATACAGCACAGTCAGAGCAGGAGAGTGGGAGGCTAATTGTGAATGTGTGAGGGTGTGATGGGGCTTACGGGCTTTAGAAAACGCCCGAGCCGGAGAAGGTATCGCACCAGGGCTCCAGATTACGCTGGCATATGTACAGTATGCACTGAGGAGGAAATGCAAATAATATCAGCTCCTTAAAAAGCTGAGCTTATGTCTTGCAGGGCGCTCGTACACGCCCACCTGTGCAGATAAGAGGACATGGTACAGTACATTGATATTAGCACGTTAGCCACGGTTCTCATCTGTGCCGTGTTAGCGGATATTATTGTAGCTCACGACGAGATTTTGTCCAAAAGAGATCTGGAGGTTTTATTAATGCCACAAAGGAACATAGGCCATACTTTGGAGAAGAAAAGTATGAGAAGATGCTCGTACATATTTAGAGAAGTTTACAACCAAAAGGTTATGATTCACTAACCGGGGTTACCTAAATGTCAGAGCCGGACGTGGCCTGTAAAACATGAGCCACTAGATTATGTTTCATTGTGAGGCAAACTCTAGTGGCCCTAGCAGTTGAATAACCTAGTCCCTTTCTTCAGACACTCCCCTCCCACGTCTGGCTCCGGGTGGTGCTGCCCCCATCTCCCTAATCGAGGTGAGTTGACGTTGCCCCAAAGAGTTCCCATCAACGTCGTTGTGACCTGCACTACTTTCTCCCCAATTTACCTCAGCAAACCAGGGGGCTAATGACTCCAACACTCTTTGCCCCTCCAGCTTTCGAATCTCGCAGGGGAGATTGACATTAGGATTGAGGCAGCGTCAGCAGTGAGGCAGCTGCTGTACTGAACCATCGTGGTGAAGAGGGAGCTGAAAGGAGTTCCCTTTACTTAGAGATCGAGGGAGAGAGGGATAAGAGATAAGGAGCCTCGGAAGCCGGGGGGAACTCGGACAGGGAGTCGTTGAGTCTCCGTTGCGTTGAAAGGACTCCGTTGAGGTGGTTTGGGAATCTGATTGAAGATTGTAGGTCCCAGTTGGGTGGGAGGCTTCAGGGATACACACTGCGGAGATTATTTATCTTATCTGACCTGGGAATTCTTCGGAATCCTCCCCGAGGACATGCTGGGAAAACATTGCTGGGGACAGAGGCGCGTGGACTACGACGGGATAAGCAGCGGAAAACGGATTCGTTGATGGAATCTACACAACATGTCCGCCCTCACGTCTGCATGTGATTGTCTGGACCCCTTGAAAGACAGAAATAGTTCTGTACATCATTTCAAGCATTTTACTTCCGGAACAGAACAAAGAATTAATATTTCATCTTCTGCTCTCCTTGAGGATCAGAACAACACAACACACACTCTGTGTGTGTGTGTGTGTGTGTGTTTGTGTGTGTGTGTAGGTGGCAGACTGCGCATGTAAATCAAATGAATGGCACCAGTGTGTGTTGCCTCCCATGTGACAAAAGGCCTAATGCAGCAGTAATGGACGCCGTTAAACCACATGCACTCATTTCTACTCGTGCACTAACACTGATTCACCGTCTCCAGTTCTGCGTCATCTCCGGACCCACGAGCAGGTCGTGTGGACTGTGTGTGTTCATCAAACCCCCAGAAACCTCATTGGACGTGTGTGTTTCCACCCCCCTGCACCAACAACAAGCTTCATAATGACCACAATTTCAGCCCTTATACAGTAGGTGCTGCTGCCCCCCGGGCCATCACACACACACACACACACACACACACACACACACACCTCCTAAGTGGATGAAGTAATAAATGTCCACCCTGGAGGTCGACTACTGAACTACATAAGATCCTTCCATCTTGTTCAGCCCCGTATTCTTCTGCCTGTAGTCATTTAGTATAAAAACTGGACACGTCAAATCAAACAAATTAAATTTATTTTATTTTATTTTATTAAAAAACAATATTATTGCAATGACAATAAGGATGTGTTCCAATGCTCGTTTTAAGTATGTTTGGGGGAAATTAAGAAGTTTTTCTTGTCATTGTTTGTTGATTCTCTTGTTCTGCGTCTTCTATTTATTTTTCTTTGGTCAGTTTTTGACGGGATAAATTAAATTCCACCCTTCTTACTTTTGGCGGCACATCTGAGAACTTGTCCAGGACATGACATTGTTTTATGTTTGAGCAATATAATTAAACATGCTAGTCTTTCGGATATCTAAAATTACAACCAATCAATAACACGGCATTTCAACATTTTCCTTTCAGTGCTGTACAAACAGTGATTTCCTAATCTTTTATATGCCGATGACCAAGAGCTTTCAGTGGAAAGTCTGGCAGGTCGGTGTCGTCCACCTGGCTCAGCACCTTGTGACGGTTTGATGTCAGCCAAAGTTCTGTCAAACCGTGTGTGTGTGTCCACGCCAGAGACTTTGATTGACAGGAAGGGGCGAGCGAAGACCTCTGACAGTGACCTGACTCTGGTCATCAATCTGAAAAACTGCACACACACACACACACACACACACACACACACTCACACACACACACACACACACACACACACACACACACACACTCACAAACACTGACAGACACACACACACACACACACTCACACACACACACACACACACAAAGCGCTGCCTCACTGGTACAATGCTGATGTTACATCTGCAGTGTACCGTTTAGAAGCTGCCCCTCAGAGTCGCTGGGTGTGTGTGTGTTTGTGTGTGTGTGTGTGTGTGTGTGTGTGTGTGTGTGTTGGGGAACGCAGCACGAGTCACTGCCTGTTTCTCTGTAATTGGTTGTCATTTAGTCTTTTTTTTCCTCTGTTTAAATGAAGTGTCGAGTCTCGGGGTGCAGAACAACACACACACACACACACACACACACACACACACACACACACACACTTCACAATATCTGGCTTATTGTTTGAGAAGCTCATTACCATTAAAATGAACAGCCTCTCATTTCCTACCTGCTTATTGCTGCTGCTGCAAATCCTCCTCATACTTTGTTCATAATCACATCATACACTTTGTGACAAAATCTGCTTCTCTCTAATTTTGTTCCTTTTTTCGTATTAACCTGCTCCACCCGCAGGCACAGTGGACCCTCGCTGTCCCAGTTCACCAGTGTGTGTGTGTGTGTGTGTGTGTGTGTGTGTGTGTGCGCCCAGAGTTGAAAGAAAGAACATGATTGGATTCTCATCCAAACATTAAGCCTCTGCGACGCTGCTTGAATGAGAAAGTGCCCAATCATTTCTGCGTACACCTACAGTGCGTCTGTGTGTTCGTGTGCCGTCTGAGCCGCTGCAAAATTGAATCGTTCTTTTTCAGGAGATATGTGTTGCGTTTGTACGAGCGTGTGCGCGTGCACGTTAAACCCCCGCGGCTCCTGAACTTTGACCTCGCGGAGATAAAGCTCAGCCAGCGAGTTGATACAGCGTCGCCACTTAAATCATAATTATGTCCATTTCTTCGTACCAGCACAGAGTCACAGGACCTTAGGATTCTGGCGGCATCTGGTGGTAAAACTGAGCGACCGACAGGGGACGCTTTATGGCGGCGCACCGCTGATTCCATTTCCTGTTTCCCGCAGCGTCTGAAAATTCGACGTGAACGCGACGTATTCTGGACGTTTAGTTCAACGACCGTATTCAACACGACGCAGAAACATGGAGACTCACACGGAGGTCGGTCCACCTCATGTGACTGTATTTTGGTGTGTAATGTGCATTGTGGTGATACATTCAAAGACAAACATTATGCAATATACTTTTTAGATTTAAGATAACATGATACAAATTTTTGAAATGTCTTCAGCCTACCGATTTTCTTCGTCCCCACGTGACCTCAGAGGTTATTATGACAGATTAGTGACATCATCAGTTGCAGGAAGTCAATTTACAGCAATGCAGGAAACTGTCGGACATTTTGCAAAGGAGCTCAAATCCATGTGGTTTGCTTCAACCTCCTCCGGGGACGATGGCGGTTCGCAGGGAAAAGTTTTTTGGGGGAATTGTCGCAATATGCGACACAATTTTGGTGAATTCCTTTTTCTTCTGACACGAATTCCCTGAACAACGCCAAGAGCACGATATGTTTGACAGGGCCGATTGTCCACCGGCGTCCCCGGCTCCTGCCGCCCACATGTCAGCAGGACGATCGAACAACAAATGCTCCGCCGGCGGTCGGACCATCGCAGTGCATTGTGGGTCGCTGCCATCAGAGCGCGTGAGAGCGCGCGAACAAGTGGAAATTCGCCGAACGACGTTTCGCGAGGTGGTTTGGAGACTGGACACGCTGCGGACGCACAGCTTGTGTCGGTTCCGTACACAACTCACAAATTCGAATACATTACATTACATCAGGCACACAACTTATTCCGGAAAAAGGGGAATTTCCTCTGCGAAAACACGCACACACCTCGAGTCCACACCGCTGCACAAACAGGAATCATAAATATCCACACTTGAGGCCGAGACACACAGGAACACACAGGAACACACACACACGCGGAGCGGCGAGCTGCTTCATTAGTCCTGGTTAATAAAGTGTAAAGGATTTTCATTAGTGCCGAGGAGCCAGCTGGCAGAGGACAGAGCCGCCTGACAGCAGGTCACGATGGAGGAGGAGGAGGAGGAGGAGGAGGAGGAGGATGGAGGGAGGAGTCACAAGTTCTATTTGAATGTGACACATGGCCACGTCCACCGAGGGCCTCAAACTGAGAGAAGCAGGAGAGAATGATGGAAGGACATGATGATGGTGGACGGAGACATGTGGAAGGAGCTGGACGGAGGAATGATGAAGCAGATGTATGTGATGAGTTAGAAAGGGGGGAAGCGTAGAGGAGAAGAAAAAATGAGAGGAGTGGACAAATGGAAGAGAGTAGGACGATCACTGCGAAGGATGTCAGAAGACGAATGTGAATAACGGAGGGTGGATTAATGAGACGGACGGAAAGAAGGTTGAACTGCTCGATGCACTGCAGAGATGAAGGAGTCAGGTGGGAGAGGAGGTGACGGGAGGAAGAGGAGGAGAGGAAGTGACGGGAGGAAGAGGAGGAAGAGGAGGTGACAGGAGGAAGAGGAGGAAGAGGAGGTGACGGGAGGTAGAGGAGGAAGAGGAGGTGACGGGAGGAAGAGGAGGAGAGGAGGGGACGGGAGGAAGAGGAGAAAGAGGAGGTGACGGGAGGAGGGGGGGAGAGGAGGTGACGGGAGGAAGAGGAGGAGAGGAGGGGACGGGAGGAAGAGGAGAAAGAGGAGGTGACGGGAGGAGGGGGGGAGAGGAGGTGACGGGAGGAAGAGGAGGAGAGGAGGGGACGGGAGGAAGAGGAGGAAGTGGAGGAGAGGAGGTGACGGGAGGAAGAGGAGGAAGAGGAGGTGACGGGAGGAAGAGGAGGAAGAGGAGGAGAGGAGGGGACGGGAGGAAGAGGAGGAAGAGGAGGTGACGGGAGGAAGAGGAGGAGAGGAGGTGACGGGAGGAAGAGGAGGAAGAGGAG
>NC_061520.1:1580000-1600000 GCF_022379125.1 Scophthalmus maximus
CGAACACACACACACACACACAAACGAACACACACACAAACACACACACACACACACACACACACACACACACACACAAACACACACACTCATGTGGGTCCTTCACCAGCTCTCATCAATTATTTACCAGAGGAGAACAGTGAATAGGATTGGAGATTGGCTGCGGAGAGAAAAGAAACACACGGGGGGAAGTTGAGAGTTGTGAATGATGCAGGTTTTGGGGGGGGGGGGGGGTAAAGGGGGGAGAAGGATTTAGAAGGAGAGAAAAAGAGACGGAGGGCCACAAAGGTTTCAGGGGTTTGGGGGCAAATGGAAAACACGGAGGATCAAGTGTGACGGAGTGAGGACATGTCACGAGACTGTACAAGGAATCTTGATGATTGATTGATTTCAATCGATTTACTCATTGGCTTTTCATTTCCAGCTGGCCGACTGTACCCACACGCGATCTCATGTTGAACCCTGCTGCTGGTTCTGCTTCCGCCACCCTGGACCGTGAGAGGACCGGCGCCTGAAGAAGACCGGCGCCTGAAGAAGACCGGCGCCTGAAGAAGACCGGCGCCCTGTCACACGTCCAGACAACGTGTCGTCATCGGTCACGGGGTTTTTCGTCCGGGAGCTTTCTGTGGGTGTACAGTATATATATATATATATATATATATATATATATATATATATGTATATATAATTACAGTCAGTCACTTGGATGGGGTCGGCTGATAGGCCAGGAGATGGGAAAAGGTCAAAGGTTATCTTTGGTCATACCCTACCTGCTTTGACCTGCCTATGTGTGTGTGTGTGTGTGTGTGTGTGTGTGTGTGTGTAGGTCCATAAATGATGAATAACTTGTCCTCCAGCAGCAGAGCAGGAGACGCGGATGTAACAAGCACCAGCTCAGTGTAGTGGAACGGCAGAGGAGAGGGGCAGAGGTGTTGACCTTTCACCTTTTCCAAAATCTGACATGGAGCTGAAACTGTACAAGAGAGCTCTTCTCTCTTTCTCTAGAGATGACGAAGTCATGAAGTTCATAATAATACTAATCTCAGCATATTTACAAAGGATGTGTTGTTTGTTGTAAAGGCGTTTTTCAAGACTGATTTTGTGTTTTAGTAAAATATCTTTGGTCAACAAAGACTTTTCATTTGCCTACGAAAACTCCGAAACTCGTGCTCGGCACGAAGACCTGACCATCAAACCCTCATGCACGAGCACGGAGACATTTTTTTTTATGACGCTTAACTTGGGAGGACATTTATTCAGACCTTAATCAGCTCAGTGTCTACACCAAGGGCGTATTTGGGAGGTCATGATTGTATAACTGGCCACACTGAGGAAATTAAAAACAGAAAAAAAGGGGAGATATGAGCGTAAAAAAACCCACATTGAGCTCATCAGCATTAATCATGTAATGGATATTTAGAAGAGAAAAGGAATCCAATTTTTCCGGATTGAAAAAGGTCAGACATTTGCCAAAAAAAGAAAATAATGATCAGTCAATTATGGACACACTGAAAGACGAAGACCTTCAGAGCCCAGGACGAGTTTGACACTTCTTTTTCTTGTTCAAATCGTCATACATTGATATATTCAGTAATATTATAACTTTTGATAACCTATGACTTTCTTTTCTTCAGTTTTGGGGTCATCGGTCTGTAAAGTTGCCTCAAGCAGGTTTTAGGCTTCTAATCTGCAACAATATAGGAAACATTATTCTTTAAGTAGGTAGATAGGAAGGTAGGTAGCTAGGTAGAGTTATAGGTAGGAAGGTTGTTAAGTAGGTAGGTAGTTAGATTGGTAGACAGGTAGGTAGGTAGGTAGAGAGGTTGGTAGGTAGGTAGGTAGTTAGGTAGGTAGTTAGTTTGGTAGACAGGTAGGTAGGTAGGTAGAGAGGTTGGTAGGTAGGTAGGTAGGAAGATATGTAGGTAGTTTGGTAGATAGGTAGGTTGGTAGGAAGGTAGGTATGTAGGTAGAGAGGTTGGTAGGTAGGTAGGTAGGTAGGAAGATAGGTAGGTAGTTTGGTAGATAGGTAGGTAGGTAGGAAGGTAGGTATGTAGGTAGAGAGGTTGGTAGGTAGGTAGGTAGACAGGTAGGTAGGTAGCCAGGTAGGTAGGTAGGAAGGTAGGTAGAGAGGTTGGTAGGTAGGTAGTTAGTTTGGTAGACAGGTGGATAGCTAGGTAGGATGGTAGTTAGGTAGGTAGGTTGTAAGGTTGGTAGCTAGGTATGTAGGTAGGTAGGTAGGTAGGAAGGTTGGTAGGTAGATAGGTAGGTAGGTAGATAGGTAGCAAGGTTGTTAGGTAGGTAGGTAGGTAGGTAGGTAGGAAGGTTGGTAAGTAGGTAGGTAGGTAGGTAGGGTAGGTAGGAAGGTTGGTAGGTAGGTAGGTAGGAAGGTTGGTAAGTAGGTAGGTAGGTAGGAAGGTTGGTAGGTAGGTAGGTAGGTAGGAAGGTTGGTAAGTAGGTAGGTAGGTAGGTAGGAAGGTTGGTTGGTAGGTAGGTAGGTAGCTAGGTATGTTGGTAGTTAGGTAGCTAGGTAGTCAGGTAGCTAGGTAGGTAGGTTGATAGTTGTGTATGGTTGATTGGGTGGAGACCTCTCAGACTTGGAAGTGGGCTGAGCCATTTTGACAACCCGCTGCAGGTTTTTTTTCAGATCTGCCGTGGTGTAAATGAAGCACCAGCTTTTTTATGGTGAAGCAGTAGAAGTTTACTGGATTCCTCAGAAATTCAAAAGGTGTTGGAGCTGTGGGTCGGAGACGGAGGACGCAGCTTCAGTGGGCACAAGTGTTGGGGACAATGGTGTGATTGTTCAGTCTGACATGCGTATAAAAGTCCTTATAAAAACACCCCTACTTTGAAAGATCCTTTCATGGTTAATATATTTCTCTCTGTGGCTGTTTTGGTCCTCAGTGGTACATGAATCCTGGAATAATAAAAACCCCAGCAGCGTTGCGACATTCATCATCTTTCTGACAGTTCTTTCAGCCTGAAGTCTCAGATTTTTTTGATTCTGCTCTGATTATATCTGAGTTTCAAGCAAATCAGCCATTTATCCCCTGGCAACACATTGTAATACATCCATTTCAGATCTTATATAGACATTTGGCTTTGAAATATAGATATTATCGAGAGATGCAAACTTTCCTTTGTCGTCCAAAAGTATTTAAAAAGTTACGGTTCAATTTCTAATATCCTTTAAAGGTAGGAAACGCTGCCACACACACACACACACACACACACACACACACACACACACGGATGGATTATATTTGTTTTTCTGCGGCTTTCAGATTTCAGCCGAAACATTTTATCTTCTGCATGCATTCATGCACACGTGCGTGCATCTACTTGCACACAGTCGCACAGGATTGATTTGCCACCTCAACTTTATGTTTTTCATCCCGGAGTGAACATTAATGAACGGCTTCGGGGATGTTGAGTCGACGCCAGGAGAGTTTGGTAGCTGCACACGCGTTTCTGTCTGGCTGCAGAGTCCTCCTTGGCAAGAGGAGCGCTTGTTTTGTTCAGCTTCCTGCTTTTCTTTTGAAGAGATGGATTCCTATGAAAACACTCCCTACACCTGCTGGAGGAGATAATGAGATAGGAGCGTGCGACTTGGACTCCCACGCTCATTTAAATGCTAATCTGATTTTTATTTACTCTTCCTCATACGATGCCAACTAACTCGGAGGTCATTTGCTTTTTGGGGTTTTAAGAGTCATCTGACAAAACCTTTAAAGGGTTAACTCCCCTAGAAAACAACCAAGTTAAAGAGCAAAAACAGGTGGACATAATAATTTTCTGTGACTTGTTAATGAGCTTTAAAAAAGTATGAATGTACCCAGTGGTTATATCCTAATTTTACTGCATAGACACTATCTGTGTTGTGTGTTGTTTTATATCTACACATGTCCAAGAGTCTGCTGCCATGCTTACATCAGTGTGATAAGTTCTTAGAAGACTAAAATGATGAAAGCAGCTTCAGGAAAAATGTTTTTTAACATCTACTTTGACCCATATGCTAACATGTCAGAGGCAGGGTTTATGACCTATACCGCAGCCAGCCACCAGGGGGCGATCAACATAATTTGGCTTCACTTTTTGTGGATATTTCATGTCATCCATCTTTATTTAGAGTTTATGTGCTGAAGGCAACTTATGGGGCGGCAAACAATATTCATGCCAATCTATCCAATAGTGTAGAATAGTGAACCAGACAGACCCGACAATGTCGTCCCCAGAACCACAAACTAGATGCATTAATAGTATTTTGCTATGACACAGTAAATGGAAATTGCTGTTCATGAAATCCTGTTTTGTATATAGAGAGCAAATTGCTAAAAGTTTTGGCAGGTAATATGGCTTTAATTTCAGTCTCACCTATGAAAACAAAAATGGAAATTTAAGTAAACGCACAACAACTCGAGTCAACAACCTCCCTGGTGTCTCCAGCTGTCTGAGCCCACAGAGACGATTTTCTCAAAGTGTGACCTCAGGAAGTGTAAGAGCCCACTATCAGGGATAAACGCGCTCATCATCGGCGCGCGGCGTCTGCCTGCTATCACCGCGACGCTTCCCGTCAGGTTCCAGGAGCAGAAATATCAGGAGGGCTCATAATGAGACAGATATTAGCTTCAAATTAAAACAGCAGGCGTCGTTTGCTCGCTCTCTCTCTCTCTCTCTCTCTCTCTCTCTCTCTCTCTATCTCCTGCTTTTGTCTCTTCATTCTCACTCTTCTCTTCCAGACACTTATTTCTTTCTCTGCGTTGCCGCGTGTCATTTCAATTAAGATACCAGGTAATTAAATCTCTTTTTAATGAAAGCTAACTGCCTGAGTCTGTTCACGCGTCAGTGCACACGGCCACCGGTGTGTGAGTGTGTGTGTTCGTGTGTTTGTGTGTGTGTGTGTGTGTGTGGACCTACTCGGTTCCTTTCCACCATTTCCTGCCTGTGGATTTGTGCACATGTTGATTTGAATGTTGTTTGTCAAACAGTTGGTAGCAGCAGTATTATCACTGGATCGTTACTGTAGGAAGTTTGCCTGATGATGATGATGATGAAGCTCTTACAGACAACATCATGTGTCATACGCTGTGTCATAGTCGCAGTCAGAAGATTTTAAATCCCACAGAAGGTTGTAGCTGTATTAAGGATTCTCTCCAGTGTAAGTTTGAATGAATCTTGTTTTCATGGTGAAGGAAACATTCAAAGCAGGAGAGAGATGCAGATTTCATTCACTGTGGGTGACAGGTGCAGTGATGAAGCAGGACATGGTTAGCTTAGGTTAGCATATATACTGTGGTTCTGATGGGTCTGACTGGTTCTAACTGTCAGAAACACTGGTTCTGACTGGTTCTGACTGGTTCCAACAGTCAGATAGACTGGTTCTGACTGGTTTCAACTGTCAGATACACTGGTTCTGACTGGTTCTGACTGGTTCCAACTGTCAGAAACACTGGTTCTGACTGGTTCTGACTGGTTCTGACTGGTTCCAACTTTCAGAAACACTGAATCTGACTGGTTCTGACTGGTTCCAACTGTAAGAAACACAGATTCTGACTGGTTCTGACTGGTTCTGACTGGTACCAACTGTCAGATACACTAGTTCTGACTGGTTCTGACTGGTTCCAACAGTCAGATAGACTGGTTCTGACTGGTTCCAACTGTCAGAAACACTGGTTCTGACTGGTTCTGACTGGTTCTGACTGGTTCCAACTTTCAGAAACACTGAATCTGACTGGTTCTGACTGGTTCTGACTGGTTCCAACTTTCAGAAACACTGAATCTGACTGGTTCTGACTGGTTCCAACTGTAAGAAACACAGATTCTGACTGGTTCTGACTGGTTCTGACTGTTACCAACTGTCAGATACACTAGTTCTGACTGGTTCCGACTGGTTCCAACTGTCAGATACACTGGTTCTGACTGGTTCTGACTGGTTCCAACAGTCAGATACACTGGTTCTGACTGGTTCCAACTGTCAGAAAAACTGGTTCTGACTGGTTCTGACTGTCAGATACACTGGTTCTGACTGGTTCCGACTGTCAGATACACTGGTTCTGACTGGTTCCAACAGTCAGATAGACTGGTTCTGACTGGTTCCAACTGTCAGAAACACTGGTTCTGACTGGTTCTGACTGGTTCCAACTTTCAGAAACACTGAATCTGACTGGTTCTGACTGGTTCCGACTTTCAGAAACACTGATTCTGACTGGTTCTGACTGGTACCAACTGTCAGATACACTGGTTCTGAGTGGTTCCAACTGTCAGAAACACTGGTTCTGACTGGTTCCAACAGTCAGATACACTGGTTCTGACTGGTTCCAACTGTCAGAAAAACTGGTTCTGACTGGATCTGACTGGTTCTGACTGTCAGATTCACTGGTTCTGACTGGTTCTGAGTGGTTCCAACTGTCAGAAACACTGGTTCTGAC
Organism: Scophthalmus maximus; assembly: GCF_022379125.1. Taxonomy (NCBI): domain Eukaryota; kingdom Metazoa; phylum Chordata; class Actinopteri; order Pleuronectiformes; family Scophthalmidae; genus Scophthalmus; species Scophthalmus maximus. Next base: position 1,586,426 of record NC_061520.1, read on the forward strand.
TGGTTCCAACAGTCTGACTGGTTCCAACAGTCAGATACAATGGTTCTGACTGGTTCCAACTGTCAGAAAAACTGGTTCTGACTGGTTCTGACTGTCAGATACACTGGTTCTGACTGGTTCTGACTGGTTCTGACTGTCAGATACACTGGTTCTGACTGGTTCTGACTGTCAGATACACTGGTTCTGACTGGTTCTGACTGGTTCTGAGTGGTTCCAACTGTCAGATACACTGGTTCCAACTGTAAGAAACACAGATTCTGACTGGTTCTGATTGGTTCACACTGTCGGAAACACTGGTTCCGACTAGTTCCGACTGGTTCCGACTATCTGATCCAACTGTGTCCATGGATCTCTTTGCCTCCCCCTTCGTGTTACCAAGGCAGCAGGGACAGATAAACTCCGACCGAGGCCCCAGTCTCAGGGCTTCAGTTCTTCTGTGACTTTCTTTTGGGCGTCAGACACGAATCCTAACATGATAAACTTCGTGCTGCAGGAGAAGATATTCTGATGATCTGGACTGTCTGATGTGTGAAGTCCACCAGGAAACATGACCGATAGTCGAGGCCTTGAACTGGTGAGTGTGTCTGACACGTCTGCTGGTTGAGATCAAGAGCCGAGTGACCTGGAAGAAACATAAGAGTTAAGTGCAGTTTAATAAATATTAACATGAACTTGAATATGAACGAACTGAACATGGCTGGTGTCCGAGTGAAGCTGCTGTCCGCTGCTGCGAATACATACGTGGAGTCGGACTCACCCCCTGACACCCTCACGAAGGAAAATCAAACATTGACGTAACGAGAGAATAAAATCTCTAAAATCTCCAAAATAAGGAAAGCGCCTGCTTGACGGCGAACGTAACTAGTACTACTACTACTAACTAACCAACTGCTACTAAACATCGCAGAAATGAAAGGAAAACTCTACATCAACATCTAGAGAATGTACCAGTGTCCCTGGATCTTAGGGTCAAACACATTGCTAGAATACGCTTCACACTCGACGTCAGACATTTCCTCATCAGGCCGCATCTGTCTTCTCTCTGATTTTTTTATATTCAAGTTAACGTTGTGTAGAATGTCTAATATTTTTTTCTCCATCCTGCTTCATCTCTCTCTCCCGATGTCGTCGTCTTTCACCTTCAGGGCTCTAGACTGACGCAAAGCATGATGGGTAACGGCCTTAGTCCCACTGACACACTGCGTGTGTGCGCGTGTGTGTGTGTGCGTGTGTGCATGTGTGTGTGTGTGTGCGTGCGTGCGTGCGTGTGTGTGTGTGTGTGTGTGTGTGCGTGCGTGCGTGCGTGCGTGCGTGTGTGTGTGTGTGTATGTGTGCATGTGTGTGTGTGTGTGCGTGCGTGTGTGTGTGTGTGTGTGTGTGTATGTGTGTATCTGGCTCCTAGATAAATCCATCAACAAATTTGGCATCAGGTCAGTTTTAGGATTGTGTTTTCCCATCTCTCTCTCTCTCTCTCTCTCTCGCTGGTCTTTTCTGTGTGTGTGTGTGTGTGTGTGTGTGTGTGTGTGTGTGTGTGTGTGTGTGTGCGTGTGTGTGTGTGTGTGCGTGTGTGTGTGTGTGCGTCTGTGTTTTGGCCATCACTTAGTCCTTTGTGCTCCCCGGGGGATCAGAGTGAGACATGGGCATAAGGAGCTAACATTCCCCCCACGGGGCTGCTCATGCCAACACTCCTTCATATGCATGAGATTTGTTGTAAGCCAAGTGTGTGTGTGTGTGTGTGGAAAGACATTCACACATTTCTAGCTTCAAGCATCTCTGCACTATTTTTGGAAAAATTGCCATTTATATATGTGGGGTTTTTGTACGTCTGTGTTTTTGTGTTTTTGTAAATTTATGAATGATATGCGTGTATGTTGTTTAGTTGTGTGTGTGTGTGTGTGTGTGAGGTGTGTGTGTAGTTGTGTTTGTGCGTTGATGAGCGCATCCATCTGAGTCATAAACGAAATCTCCGTGTTCCGAGCTGTGGAACATCTCGGAGTCATATTAGTCGCGGACACGACTTCCTATACTGTATCTATAAAAGATATCGTGCACCGGTATTTGTTAGACACTGTTGTGTTGTTGTATGTGCACACACAAACACACACACACACACACATATAATCGGACGTCAGTACACTCGTAAACTCACAGTTTAATACCGGTTTCAACTTTAACTGCATCAGATTATGTACGAGTGTGTTTTCACTTTCAATACGCAGCGAGTACTGACGTCGACGCAGCCACTCAACGGCCTTTTGAATCTGTTCTTTAAAATATTCAACACTAAACAGATTATTAATTCCGAAGCAGTGACGGTGGCTCCTGCGACCAGGAAGAAAGACAGAAGTCCCACTCAATCTCTCGCATTATCTTTTCATTTAAAATGTATGAAGCGATGAGCAAAGTTCACCCACCACGCCGCGACGGCCACACTCACATTTGTTCAGACACTTTCTTCCGCGGACACTTACGCACAATGTTTCCCAGATGTGGCTGATTTTTATTGTCTTGTTTTCGAAACCATATTCTATTCATACGCCGCGTGTTTGTTCATCCGCGGCTGTTTGCTTCCCCACTTTAGCTGCTTTGCATTAAACGATCTGCAAGCGTCTCTTCAGAGGCAAATTGTTAATCTGTGAAACAATAAACAGTAGACTGAGATCAAATCTGTCAACTAGAACAAAACAGACAGTTGATATGTAATCATGACGTACACAGTGGTCATAACATTTTTTCTATTGTTTGGGTTATTGTTGTAAAGAGATAAACTACAGTGTAATATTTAGAAGAACTTATTCACAGTGATTTAATATATTGTCCATAACTATGTTCATATATGAGTTAAATATAGTTCCATGAGGTCGACCGACCTCCGTGTGAGTCTCCATGTTTCTACGTCGTGTTGAATACGGTTGTTGAACTAAACGTCCAGAATACGTCGCGTTCACATCGAATTTTCAGACGCTGACGGTCATGGAATCGGCGGTGTGCCACCATAAAGTGTCCCCTGTCGGTCGCTCAGTTGGTTGCGGTTTGCATCTTTACCACCACATGCCGCAAGAAAATTACAAAAATCACACGGAGGTCGGGTCCACCTCACGTCACTATATTTGACTCATTCAGAGTGGATTATACGTATATGTATGAACACGCAGTTCTGGACAATATATTCAATTTCTGTAAAAAAGTTCTTCTAAATATTACACACTGCGGCCAACTGTCAGAAACACTGGTTTTGACTGGTTCGGACTGGTTCATCTAGTTCTGACTGGTTCCAACTGTCGGGAACACTGGTTCTGACCTGTTCCGACTGGTTCTGACTGGTTCTGACTTGCTCGACTGGTTCTGACTTGTTCGACTGGTTCTGACTGGTACCAACTGTCAGAAACACTAATTCTGACTGGTTCTGACTGTCTCCAACTAGTTCTGACTGGTTCCAACTGTCAGGAACACTGGTTCTTACTGGTTCTGACTTGTTCCGACTGGTTCTGACTGGTACCAACTGTCAGAAACACTAATTCTGACTGGTTTTGACTGGCTCCAACTAGTTCTGACTGGTTCTGACTGGCTCCAACTAGTTCTGACTGGTTCCAACTGTCGGGAACACTGGTTTTGACTTGTTCCGACTGGTTCTGACTGGTTCTGACTGGTACCAACTGTCAGAAACACTAATTCTGACTGGTTCTGACTGGCTCCAACTAGTTCTGACTGTTTCCAACTGTCAGAAACACTTGTTCTTACTGGTTCTGACTGTCAGAAAAACTGGTTCTGACTGGTTCTGACTAGTTCTGACTAGTTCCAACTGTCGGGAACACTGGTTTTGACTTGTTCCGACTGGTTCAGACTGGTTCTGACTGGTACCAACTGTCAGAAACACTAATTCTGACTGGTTCTGACTGGCTCCAACTAGTTCTGACTGGTTCCAACTGTCAGGAACACTGGTTCTGACTGGTTCTGACTTGTTCGACTGGTTCTGACTGGTACCAACTGTCAGAAACACTAATTCTGACTGGTTCTGACTGGCTCCAACTAGTTCTTACTGGTTCTGACTGTCAGAAAAACTGGTTCTGACTGGTTCTGACTAGTTCTGACTAGTTCCAACTGTCGGGAACACTGGTTTTGACTTGTTCCGACTGGTTCTGACTGGTTCTGACTGGTACCAACTGTCAGAAACACTAATTCTGACTGGTTCTGACTGGCTCCAACTAGTTCTGACTGGTTCCAACTGTCAGGAACACTGGTTCTGACTGGTTCTGACTTGTTCGACTGGTTCTGACTGGTACCAACTGTCAGAAACACTAATTCTGACTGGTTCTGACTGGCTCCAACTAGTTCTTACTGGTTCTGACTGTCAGAAAAACTGGTTCTGACTGGTTCTGACTAGTTCTGACTAGTTCCAACTGTCGGGAACACTGGTTTTGACTTGTTCCGACTGGTTCTGACTGGTTCTGACTGGTACCAACTGTCAGAAACACTAATTCTGACTGGTTCTGACTGGCTCCAACTAGTTCTGACTGGTTCCAACTGTCAGGAACACTGGTTCTGACTGGTTCTGACTTGTTCGACTGGTTCTGACTGGTACCAACTGTCAGAAACACTAATTCTGACTGGTTCTGACTGGCTCCAACTAGTTCTTACTGGTTCTGACTGTCAGAAAAACTGGTTCTGACTGGTTCTGACTAGTTCTGACTAGTTCCAACTGTCGGGAACACTGGTTTTGACTTGTTCCGACTGGTTCTGACTGGTACCAACTGTCAGAAACACTAATTCTGACTGGTTCTGACTGGCTCCAACTAGTTCTGACTGGTTCCAACTGTCGGGAACACTGGTTTTGACTTGTTCCGACTGGTTCTGACTGGTTCTGACTGGTACCAACTGTCAGAAACACTAATTCTGACTGGTTCTGACTGGCTCCAACTAGTTCTGACTGTTTCCAACTGTCAGAAACACTTGTTCTTACTGGTTCTGACTGTCAGAAAAACTGGTTCTGACTGGTTCTGACTAGTTCTGACTAGTTCCAACTGTCGGAAACACTGGTTTTGACTTGTTCCGACTGGTTCTGACTGGTTCTGACTGGTACCAACTGTCAGAAACACTAATTCTGACTGGTTCTGACTGGCTCCAACTAGTTCTGACTGTTTCCAACTGTCAGAAACACTTGTTCTTACTGGTTCTGACTGTCAGAAAACTGGTTCTGACTGTTTCTGACTAGTTCTGACTGGTTCCAACTGTCAGGAACACTGGTTCTGACTAGTTCTGACTGGTTTCGACTGGTTCTGACGGTTTCCAACTGTCAGAAACACTGGTCCGACTATATTTAACTCATTCGGAGTTTATTATACATAGGTGAACACATAGGTATGGAAAACATATTTCATTTCTGTGAGTAAGTTCTTCTAAATATTACAAACTGTAGCTTTAAGCTCATAATAACATAGATATAACAAGTGTGAATAAAGTTCCAGGACGTCACAGTGGTAGAAAAATGTGCTCTGTGAAAAAACGGCCTTGTGCAACTTTACAACACGAAGAGGCCATTTGGCATTTTTCTAAACAAGCGCTCGACGCGCCGCAGCACTTCCTGCTCCCAGTTTAACTCTGATAATTACATGCCTGTTGGAATTTGGATTACACAGCCGCTGCTTTTGGAAGCGACGCCGCGGCAACTTGTTCCTTTCTGGGGCCAGAGAGACGGAGAGAGAGAGGGAGAGAGAGACGGAGAGAGAGATGGAGAGAGAGAGGGAGAGAGAGACGGAGAGAGAGACTGAGAGAGAGATGGAGAGAGAGACGGAGAGAGAGATGGAGAGAGAGAGGGAGAGAGAGAGGGAGAGAGAGACGGAGGGAGAGAGAGATGGAGAGAGAGAGGGAGAGAGAGAGATGAAGAGAGAGATGGAGAGAGAGATGGAGAGAGAGAGATGGAGAGAGAGATGGAGAGAGAGACGGAGATAGAGATGGAGAGAGAGAGGGAGAGAGAGATGGAGAGAGAGACGGAGACAGAGAGGGAGAGAGAGACAGAGAGAGAGAGACGAAGAGAGAGAGGGAGAGAGAGACGGAGAGAGAGAGAGAGACGGAGGGAGAGAGGGAGAGAGAGATGGAGAGAGAGGGAGAGAGAGACAGAGAGAGAGACGGAGAGAGAGGGAGAGAGAGCGGGAGAGAGAGACAGAGAGAGAGAGAGAGACGGAGAGAGAGACGGAGAGAGACGGAGAGAGAGAGAGGGAGAGAGAGAGAGAGAGAGATGGAGAGAGAGACGGAGAGAGGCGGAGAGAGAGAGGAACTGTGGGCTGGTTCTGGCTCGGAGGGACAATCCTCTATCTGCCCTCGTGCAGGGATCCGTCTCTCGCTGCCTCGCTGTGTTGTTTCCTCCGGGGGGATTTGGAAGGTCTCTTACTCTTCCATTCCAGATCCATTGTGTGTGTTCACTCTCCTCCTCTCCTCCTGTATCTCCTCCTCCTCAGCTGCTGCTTCCTTCCTCTTCCCTCCATCCGAAAAACCTCACCGCTGTTTATTCCCTCTCCTCTCTAATCCTGTGTGACTCCTCCATTGTTCCTCTCGTACCTGATCACCGCTTCCTCTCTCCATCTCCTCTCTTCCTCATCCTCGCCTCCTCCCTCACCTGATCTAATCTCCTCCCTCACTCACTCTTCCCTTCTTCAACTCGTCCTCTAATCCCCCCCCCCCCCCCCCCCCCCCCGTTTCCTTCCTCACTCCCCTCTCATCTCCATCTTTCCCAACCGATTCTCCTCCTCGTGTCTTCCAGAATCCACCCGTCTTTTTTAGGTGTCATGAATCCTTGCCACCTTGTTCGGAGGAGATCCTCCCGTCGGACTCTGAATACGTCTTTTCTTCATCGTGAGTTCATTAAAACGTGAACGGGAGAAAAAAGGCAAAGCCAGAAGAAGCCCTGTTTTTTTATTTGGGCTGATTCTTCACTGCCACCGTGGGAGACATTTGCTCACAGGCACGATGCAAATTAAAATTAAAAAGAAGGAAGGAGAGAGCGGCGCCGATTCAAACGGCGTTATCTGTTTATCACGAGGCCTCATTACAGCTGCAGGCCTGAAGAGAGAGGAAGAAAATAATACAGCAGCTTCCTCTGCCCACTCAGTGCTACAAGTCCAGCTCCTCACACACACACACACACACACACACACACACACACACACACACACACTCACACACGCGCGCACACAGACACACACACACACGCACACACACACACGCACACACACACACACACACACACACACACACACTCACACACTCACACACACACACACACACACACACACACACACACACACACACACACACACACACACACACACACACTCACACACGCGCGCACACAGACACACACACACACACACACACACACACACACACACACACTCACTGACTCTGGTTGACTGGTCAGGGGAGAGGATGAAAATAATGATAAATACAAAGCCGGCGTGTGTGTGTGTGTGTGTGTGTGTGTGTGTGTGTGTGTGTGTGTGAGTGTGTGTGTGTGTGTGTGTGTGTGTGTGTGTGCAATCAAAGAGGAGTGAAGGAAAAGAATAACTAGAAGAAGAAGAAGAAGAGAGAGAGTGTTAACGTCTGTGGGTGTTTGTCTGAGTGGAGGCGAAGCGGCCGCCGCTTTTCAAAACAGCTTTTTTGGGATTAACTCCTGCCGCCTCCCGTGGGAGGAAATCTCTGAGGAGGGATGAGAGGAAATGACAGGACAGGGAAGGAGGGAGGGGAGGAGGGAGGGAGGGAGCCCGTTAGAGGATAGAGGAGTTTAAGGAAAGGAGGAGGGGAGGCAGCGGGAGGAGATCAGAGGAAGGTGGTGATGAAGAGGGAGGGCGCTTAGGGAGGATGAAAGGGAAGAAGATGAGGAGGAGGAGGAGGAGTGAGAGGAGAGAGGGATTTTTAAATGGAAACGGTGAAACAAGAGGGAAAATTAAACGGAGTCAAGGAGATGATGAGAGGTAAAGGAGGGAGGAGAAGAGGGGAAATGAGGGATGGAAGGAACGGCGAAGGAAAATGCTCCTCAGGGACCAACAGAGAGAGAGACAGAGGAAGAGCTACCACTCACCCTGCTTCCCGGTTTTCCCTGAACACCCATCGATCTTGCTCTCTTCCTCCTCCGTGACTTTCACACCGTCACCGCGCGTTTGTCTTTGTTTCTTCTCCTTTGACGTCGAGGTCGTTCCGTCATATTTCTTTTCTTTGTCTCTTTGGTTTGACTTTTGTTTTCACACGTTAACTGTGATTGTGAAGTACGATCGAGACGCGTTCAAAATTCAAACTACAGTATTCAATGCAAACTAAGGCTCGACTCACCGGACTCCATTGTACGCCCCAAAAAAGATGAAGGGTCAGTTTGATGACGTCGCTTTGACTCACGCAGAAGCAACGTGTGTGTGTGTGTGTGTCTCTGTGTGTGTGTGTGTGTGTGTGTGTCTGTGTGTGTGTGTGTGTGTCTGTGTGTGTGTGTGTGTGTGTGTGTGTGTCTCTGTGTGTATGTGTCAGTGTGTGTGTGTCTCTGTGTGTGTGTGTGTCTGTGTCTGTGTGTGTGTGTGTGTGTCTGTGTGTGTGTGTGTGTGTGTGTCTCTGTGTGTATGTGTCAGTGTGTGTGTGTCTGTGTGTGTGTCTGTGTTTGTGTGTGTGTGTGTGTGTCTGTGTGTGTGTGTGTGTGTGTGTGTGTGTGTGTGTGTGTCTCTGTGTGTATGTGTCAGTGTGTGTGTGTGTCTGTGTGTGTGTGTGTGTGTGTGTGTGTGTGTCTGTGTGTGTGTGTGTGTGTGTGTGTGTGTGTGTGTGTCTGTGTTTGTGTGTGTGTGTGTGTGTCTGTGTGTGTGTGTGTGTGTCTCTGTGTGTGTGTGTGTGTGTGTGTCTGTGTGTATGTGTCTTTGATTTGCATCGTTAAATATTAACTAACATGTTTAATATTTCATATTTTGCTCCACCTCTGTGTTTTTTGGGGATGAGATCACACCTCCTCTATAATCTCACCCTACATCTCTCTCTCATAGCTTCCTCGTCTTTTCCATCTGCACTTTGCGTCTCTGCTCTGGGAATGAGGTGTCGTCATGGACAGTTTCAGTACCTTCTACCCAAGGTAGAACAAAACGCCACGATCATTTTCATACATCCCCTTCGTGAAACGGATGGTTGCAACCAAAGTGAATTATATAAAATTAAAAAAACAGCAATTGATAATACAGCTGCGACGACCTTTGGCTTTTGAAAAGTGTTTCACGCATTTCGCTGGATTGTGTTTTTGGATTATTGCCAAATGTTTCCAATATCGTACAGTTACGACATTCCACTTTTCTCATCGAGATCCAAAAAGGACCCGTGTGACGGGAAGGGATGAGAAGGAGATGATGAACAGCGTTTAGCTCCTGACTCGTCTCACTTCTGCCAACTCGCACTTCTCTTCCACCCTCCACAGTCGCGCTCGACTGCCTGGAGCCTCCGCCGGGGATTCTTTTTCCTGTCGTGTTTTTGATTTTGTATTAATAAATCCCACAGGTTCTGCTTTTGTTTCAAAGGTTTTTAGTCTGCAGTTTGATTTGTCGCCGCGGTGCAGGGAGCTTCCTCCCGCCCCGTGTGGCCGCAACAGACGAAGAGACGTCGCGTTGACAAGAGGATACGACAGAGGTAACGACTCGTCCTCCTCTAACACCTGACCCAGATGGAAGTGACGGGGAAGAGCGTCACCACAGTGAGAAGAGGAAGAGGAGGAGGAGGAATCAGAGTAGGAAACTAGGGTGTGAGGGCTGGGGGGGGGGGGGGGGGGGGGGGGTACAGAACAGTACAGTAAGTAATCAAAAGTCTAATCTCTCCATCTCTCGCTGTCGATTTTGATCTTTAATTCTTGTCTCTCCTCTTCACCTCAGGCTCTTTTGACTCGTTGTTGTTCTGATGAAGCTAAAAAGTCGAGCGAGAAAATGAAGCTGCTGTAGAAGTGAGACTCATATTAATTCTCTCTGCGCCGGGAATCCCTGTGTGTGTGTGTGTGTGTGTGTGTGTGTTCGTGTGTGTGTGTGTGTGTGTGTGCGTGTGTGTGCGTGAGTGTGTGTGTGTGTGTGTGTGTGTGTGTTCGTGTGTGTGTGTGCGTGTGTGTGCGTGCGTGTGTGTGTGTGTGTGCATGTGTGTGCATGCGTGTGTGTGTGTGTGTGCGTGTGTGTGCGTGCGTGTGGGTGTGTCTGCGTGTGTGTGTGTGCATGTGTGTGTGTGTGTGTGCGTGTGGGTGTGTCTGCGTGTGTGTGTGTGCATGTGTGTGTGTGTGTGTGCGTGTGGGTGTGTCTGCGTGTGTGTGTGCGTGTGTGTGTGTTCGTGTGTGTGTTCGTGTGTGTGTGTGTGTGTGTGCGTGTGTGTGTGTTCGTGTGTGTGTTCGTGTGTGTGTGTGTGTGTGTGCGCAGTCTCGTCCTTGCTTATTGCTTTCAGCCCGTCTCATCCGTCTCCATATCGAGTTAAATTGTTTTAATATTTTCAGCACAACAACCAAAGAAAAGAGACATAATAATGAAGCTGGCTGCTCCGGTTCCGCTCGAAACGGAGCAGTCGCGGCGGAAAAAAATGGGAAATATATTACAAACATTAAAACGGAAGAAAAAAAAATATCATTAGAGCAAAACTGCAATGAACAACAGACCTTCTTTCTTAGTGTCCTTTAACAAACCTCCGTCCTGATGAAGTGCCCTTGAGCATCTCTGATCGCTTCCCTTCCCTCAGGAGGACGGAGGAGCGGAGTCCGCCCCCGGTAGAGACCCACACAAACACGTCATGTCACTGCAGTGGCAGATATTAATCTACAGTATCAGGCCACAGGGGCGGCACGGTGGCGTAGTGGTCGGCACTGTCGCCTCCCAGCAAGAAGGTTCTGGGTTCGAGTCCCGGTTCAAACCAACCAGGGCCTTTCTGTGTGGAGTTTGCATGTTCTCCCCGTGTGTGCGTAGGTTCTCCCCAGGTTCTCCGTCTTCCTCCCACAGTCCAGAGACATGAGAATGGGGTTAGGTTCATTGGAGACTCTACATTGACCGTAGGTGTGAATGTGAGAGTGAATGGTTGTTTGTCTCTGTATGTGGCCCTGTGATAGGCTGGAGACCTGTCCAGGGTGAACCCCGCCTCTCGCCCAATGAGACCCGCGACCCTTAAGTGGATAATGAGAGACGCCAGCAGCAACATGAAAAAACCAAGGGAAGAAGAATAAACATCAAAATACATATACAAAATTTAAAAAAGTTAAATATATATATATTTATACACAACAACAGTATGTAGAGTGTGAACTGTAAAGTGGACATAACCAAAACACAGGAAGGTGTAATAAAGTGTAACTGTCCTTTAAATACAAATCATACGTTTCCCTTTGTATTAACAATAAATTCACAATGAAATTGAAAACATGAAACATGTATGTTGCTTTCATCTGCTTCCCGTACTGATGCCGTTTCGTACACGAAGTGACATCATATCTGCATCTTCATCAGAATCAGAATCACACTTCTCCTCTGCACAGTCAGGCTGCTGTACCGCCTGTGACCAACAGGGGGCCACATCGTTACACTCGGCTGCCGCTGTCCTCCGCTGGCGTCAGCTGAGAGTCGAGAGTCAACAGATGAACAGATGAACAGCTGGATGGACGGATGGAGGGAGGGATGGACGGAGGGATGGAGGGAGGGATGGACGGATGGATGGAGGGATGGAGGGAGGGATGGATGGATGGAGTGATGGACGGATGGATGGAGGGATGGATGGAGGGAGTGATGGACGGATGGATGGATGGAGCGATGGATCGGTCGCTCCGGTCCCGTCCGGTCAGATTAATCCACCACAGCAGGTTTCAACTGGACGTAGAGAAACGGAGGAGGAGACTCAAGAGGAATGAAGTGAGGATGGAAAGAGGAGAGGCAGGCGGGATGGGAGCGAGAGGAAGTGATGTTTAGCAAGGAGAGGAAGTTTAAAAAAGGGAGAAGTGCAGGAGAAGAGGATGAGGAGAAAAAGACAAAATAGAAAACGGGTCGCCTCCTTCCCTTCTTCTTCTTCCCTCCTCCCTTTCATCACCTCTTCTCATTTACTCTCCTCCTCTCCTCCTCTCCTCCTCTCCCCGCCCCTCACATCCGTCTCTCCGTCTCTCAGGTGATGGACAGTGATGAGTGTTGTGACGGATCGCAGCCTGTTAGCAGCTTCCTGGCGCCGCGTCACCGGGGCCAGCGCTCCACCTTCCCACCTACCTTCATCCTGACGGAGGACGGGAGAGAGAGAGTTGACCATTTCTATCTTCACCTTCACCTTTAACTTTGTTCTTCCTGTTTCACCGCGGCCACTGTTGCTCATTGTCGGAGAAGTTTATGACCTGAGAGGTCTGAGTATTCCTCCATCCCTCCTCTTCTCTCACTCCATGTTCCCTCCTTTACTTCTATCCTCTTTCATTCCCCTGAGGATTTTTATTTTTAACCTTCATCTTGCATCCAGTGTTTTTCCTTCATCCCTCTTTTCTGCCTCACTCGTTCTTTCCCAAGTTTTTCTCTTTCCTGTTCTCCTCTCCCTCCTCATCGGTCCTCACTCAGAGCCTTCCTCCCTCTCTCCCTCCCTCCATCCATCCCTCCCTCCATCCCTCCCTACATCCCTCCATCCCTCTATCCCTACCACCCTACATCCCTCCATCCCTCCCTACATCCCTCCCTATATCCCTCCATCCCTCGAACCCTCCATCCCTACCTCCCTCCCTCCATCCCTACATCCCTCGATCCCTCCATCCCTCCCTCCATCCCTCCCTCCATCCCTCCATCACTCCCTCCATCCCTCCATCCCTCCATCCCTCCCTCAATCCCTCCATCACTCCCTCCATCCCTCCATCCCACCCTCCATCCCTCCCTCCATCCCTCCCTCCCTCCCTCCATCCCTCCATCCATCCCTCCATCCCTCCCTCAATCCCTCCATCACTCCCTCCATCCCTCCATCCCTCCCTCCCTCCCTCCATCCCTCCCTCCATCCCTCCCTCCATCCCTCCATCCCTCAATCCCTCCATCACTCCCTCCATCCCTCCCTCCATCCCTCCCTCCCTCCCTCCATCCCTCCCTCCATCCCTCCCTCCATCCCTACATCCCTCCATCCCTCCCTACATCACTCCATCCCTCCCTCCATCCCTCCATCCCTCCCTCCACCCGGCAGCTCCGATCAGTAACACTTGTTGCCTCCAGAGAGGGAACCAGACGGATGGTCGTCCCGGTCCTCCCAGAGTCAGATACCTCATCGCAGTTCGCTCCGTGTGAACGGGCGGGAGAACTCCATCTGCTCGTGTGCGGAGAGAAAAAAAAATATTCAAGGATCCAAAAAACCCCTCAGAGTGTGTTAAAAAAAAGACGGCAGCATGTACTCTTAATGCTTTTATGCAAATCAGAATGATTGATGTGCATTTTGCCGGGATTTTGAACGACACCTCTCACAGACAGACGGGCGAGTTAGAGACGTTTGAGCTTCAGACGGTGAATTTTGTCTTTCACCTCCAAAGTGAATATATATATGTATATATATATATATATATATATATATATATATATATATATATATATATATATATATATA
>NC_061520.1:1605000-1645000 GCF_022379125.1 Scophthalmus maximus
GACGCCACCACGACGACGATGAAGATGACGACGACGACGATGATGACGACGACGATGATGACGACGATGAAGATGACGACGACGATGATGACGATGACGACGACGACGCCACGCCGACGCCACGACGACGACGATGACGACGATGACGACGCCACGACGACGCCACGACGACGACGATGACGACGATGATGACGCCACCACGACGACGACGTCCGCAGGAAGTCGTGCACCGCGTTCGTGCATGTGTGAAGGGAAGACGGAAGCAAACTGAGAAATTCAACACAAAGGAGAAAAAGAAAGTTTGAAGTGTCGGGGAGTGAGAGGAGGAGCTGACAGACAAAGTGGAAGGTCAACAGGGGTAATTATTTTTTCTTCCTCCACTTGAAAGGCTTCAATTAAAACGGCGAGGGCTGTTTGTGTGAAGAACACTTGACGCCGGACGCTAACGCGATAATACGCACATGTGGGAGGGAGTCGGGGGGGCGGCGAGCAGACGAGGCGTCACGCTGCGCCGACCGGCGCACAGCCCGCAGAACTAGATTTCATAGAGCAGGTAAACAAAGGCCAATGAGAAAGGGAGAAAAGAGTTGAGCGCCATCGTCCTCCTGCGGCGACTGTTAATCCAAGGTCCTTGTTGTTCGTGGTGTGTGATAATCAAACACACACACAGGGAATTTAAAACGTCAAAGGGAAAAAGGAGCCTGGAGAGCCGACAACACATCTGGAATTATTTCCTGTTCAATGAGATTTTCTACATCACAACAACCTCACGCAAAAGAACGTGCGTGAAAACAGTTTGGAGATGGGAGAAGAGAAAAGGCAGATGGGGAAGTGATGACTTGAAGCCAGACAGTAGGAATCAAGTGTGTGTGTGTGTGTGTGTGTGTGTGTGTGTGTGTGTGTGTGTGTGTGTGTGTGTGTGTGTGTGTGTGGCGTCATTGGGGAAGGATGGCGACGCTGCGACGTGGCAGGTGGCGGGACCCAGGGAACGCAGGCGTGTCGCGAGCATCCCGAGTCCTCTGATTATAGATGATCATCATCAAACCCAAAGTAACCTCGACCAGTATTAAAGACTTGGAAAAACAGTGTCTGTAGTTTTGAATGGTGACTTTTAATACTGGATTTTGTACATTTGCAACGTCTAGAAATAAAGGCCGGGGACAGCTGTCGCACAATCATCACGTTCCACCTCCTCGAAGCCCCTTCTGGGAATAATATACTTCTGTGAAATTCTGTCGTCGCTCTGGAACATTAGCATCCATCCCTGGGTCCAACAGTCATTTTACATGGGATTATTAAAATGAGAAGTCCGTACATGAGGATTCCGAAGAACAGGCCGACATCAAAATGTAATTTGCAGCAAAGTCAAATTTGCACAAATGCCATAAAGATGGAGGAAATTAGTTTCAGTAAATCAAAGTCGTATGTGACGGATTTTGGCATCATGATAACCTGTCGTGCGACATCAACCTGACGTACAGTATCTGCAGTTATTCTCCTTCATAACCTGCAGATTGACAGAAATATAGACTCAAACTTTCCTCTTCCGTAAACACACCTTGAATGACCCCACTCCTCAAGTTTTGTGCCAGTTCTGTTCTGCGGCGGATGAATCTCATTAACCTTTGTGGGGCTTTTTAATTTCTAAGCCGTGGTCTTTTCATAAGCTCTTCCCACAGCCGCGCTCACTGTTTATCAATATGTCGAGCCATTTTGGAGAATGCGCATGCTGATGAGCTCTCGGTGTTTGTGTTTCGACTCATAATCGGGAGATGTTATCTTCTGTGTGTGTGTGTGTGTGTGTGTTTCGTATTCGCACACTTTCTCTGGCTGGACCGAACATCTGGAAACGGCATCTGGAGCAAGCGGAAAGAAGCGAAACTGAGCCAGAGTTCAGCGGGTTTTTCCAAGTGCCATTTGGGATTTGAGAATTTAAAAAAACTGCTTCACTTTGTTTGCTAAATGATGCTTTGTCCTGTGCTGCTGTGAACCAAATTAAGACCGTTTTTTAATCTGGACGTCCAAGTGTCAAATGTCTTCACAGTAGTTGCTCATGAAAGTCAGACGGCGTCTTTAAAAAAAGTCTGGTTTCTGTCACCGGAGATCCAGATTCCTGTAGGAATAATTCCTTTGCAGGAACCTTAAACTTCGTTCATACCCTCGAGATATGGCAATTTTTGGACAGAGACAAGTGATAACCTCCCCTAAAAAGATAAAAAGATGAAACGATGGGGCCTTATATGACACAAATGTGTTCACTCATGTCAGATCAACGCAGTCTATGAGATCGTGACTCGACTCCTCACCTGATCTATGACGTCAGTATGTTTATGGTTCAATCTCTAGTTTCAAGTCTTCTTCAATAACAGCATGAAGTTCATTTTGTACATTATGGTCCATTCACAGTCACATAGACCATAAAACACCGGATGTGTTGGGCGCGTGGATACGACGCGATTGACAGTTGGCATCGTCCAATCAGTGCACGATTGCAGGTGTACAGTATAGGTGGACGAACATTGGACGAGCTCTCAGTCAGGCCACACCCCCTCTCCGCTCCTGCCTCAAGATGGCGCTGGTCACAATGCGAAACTCGAGGCTTGTTCGCAAAACCAATGGGTGACGTCGCGATGAGTTGCCACTTGGTTTCGCCGCTTATTAAAATGATCTGCTCATGAAACCAATTCCTCTGCAGACACTAGGAGGTGGCAGTCTGATCGGTTCATCGCATGTTACGCCCAAAACAAACCCACACACATTTTTTTCTCCCATGTCGTTTAAACTAGCAAAAGTGGATTCGGACACGCCCCTAATTGCAATTTGAAACCATCGAGTCCACGGTGCGTCTCCACACACACAGTTCATGTGCTTCCCTTTGACCAGTTCCTATCGTCTCCTGATCACCGCTCATCACTCCTGGTCGACGCCCCCCCCCCCCCCCCCCCCCCCCCCCCCCACGTCCCACAGGAGGATTAGAGCCGCGAGCCCCCAGCTTCACCTGCGTCTGCGACTGGACAAACATCAGACGGCTTCTCTCGGCCCATTAATCCACCGGCAAAAACAGAACGGAGAATAAATATCCTTGCGTCCGAGTCCATCCGTCTTTCGCAGCGTCGCCGGCCACACGCTCATCATAATTCGACGTGTTGTGCCGGCAGGCAGCTGATTGATGGGCTGACGGACGATGCATAATGTGTCTCGAGGGAAGACAAACTTCTTCTTCTTTAGCCATTTATAGACACGATCCAGATGAATGAGCTTAAATTCGAACAAAGTCTGAAATAGCGGTGGAGCTGCAGTCGCCCGCTCACGGAGACTGATGGTTCATGTTGAACAGCAGAAAGAGGCAGTTGGTTTTTTTTTTTAAAGACTGAAGAGACAAAGATAAATGTGTTTTCAGGGAAAGATCAGCGTCTAGTTCAAGATTTAATATGAATCGAGTTGATGCAGACATTTTCTCAAAAGCTGCAAATAGTTCCAGCAACAACCAACCGGATCTACCTCTGGGCTTCTTCTGCTCACGACTACTACTGTCTTCTCCCGCCCCTGATTGGTCAGGCCAGTCACATGTGTGAGAGGAACCAGGAAGGGCTTGTTGCCGGTGAACATGTGGAGGGGGGGGGAATCCACCTCCATCCAACTTCTGCTTTGAGTTACATGGACGTTCACTACCTGGTGGGATGATCTTACGTTGGGGAAGCGGCGAACAGGTAAAGAAGGGTCACGGGTCTGGAGGTGGTGGAGATGAACTCTGGTACTTTGCTGCATAAATATACCAGAAACTAAAGTCCTCTTAAATGTTTGAAGGCTGTGCACACCCCTAGCTAAAACTAAAGCATCCTCATACAGCAGTCCTCCAAAGTCGTATGGTTCAAATGTTTGGTGTTTGGGGGTTCTTAAGATTATTTAGATCTTTTCCTCTGTTGGTTGAAGCTAATAAACTCAAACTTCCTCGGCTCAGGGGGTCGAGACACTGATCGGGAAAGCAACGTCCTTGGTTCGATACCAGCTGTGAACATTTGTCAGGTCCATGTCTCTGTCAATATCTATTTCAAGATGGCTCAACTTGTATGTGAAGTAACATTTTAAGAACTGCGATCTTGAACATCGAATGCGACTGTCGAGAGACTTGCTTTGGTCACATTGCAAACATGGGTTTCCGAGGT
Organism: Scophthalmus maximus; assembly: GCF_022379125.1. Taxonomy (NCBI): domain Eukaryota; kingdom Metazoa; phylum Chordata; class Actinopteri; order Pleuronectiformes; family Scophthalmidae; genus Scophthalmus; species Scophthalmus maximus. Next base: position 1,609,167 of record NC_061520.1, read on the forward strand.
TTCACGTTGGACCAGCGCCATTTTGTTTTGTTGCAACTAGACGTAGAATTAGGGGTGTGGTCTGACTGAGAGCTCGTCCCACTGCACCGATTGGACGGTACCAGCTGTCCGACATGTACACTACGAACGAAGGCTTTACGCCTCGTAGAGAGAGACATCTGTAGTTCAGTTAAAGCTTCTGCAACACTCATCAACACTGTATGGTTTGGGCCAGACGCCAGCAACGGTCCATCCAACCTCCACCAGAAAATCTAAAGTTAGTATTTAATGTCTTTAAGGTTTTTCCCCCCAACCACAAATATTTGTTAGATTTACAATATTTGTTCAATGTTGTTTTTCTTTCTTTTTTTATTTGACTGGAGAAAAAGAGAATCCATGTTGGTCCGGAGCTCATAACCTTCGCGCCTCCTTTTCCGCGTTCCTCGCCTTGTTGGCACGGCACGGCGCCGCAGCACTCCGCCACGGGCGACGGTCTCCGAGGGGCCCGGGCAGCGACAGCTTTTCGCGGTGTCACCTTGGTGACGGCTGCCCGTTGATGAAGGAGGTTGTTAAGTGAAGTGGACGTGTGATACTGACGCAGCGGGGACGCTCAGCGTGCGACGCCGTTGTCCTGCCGAGCGTCTTCCGACCTTCTAATGCCAGGTGAAACGACACCGCCTGTCGCTATACGTCCTACAGACGCCATGCTTTGAAGACTAGTCATTTTTCTTTAGTTATATATATCTTAAAAACTTCTGATAAGATACGTTTGTATTGGTGAGAAGTTAACACTTGTGCGATCGTGGCCCTTTCGGAAGGTTTGTAGTTCAACCTGGAACTTGAGTGTCTTCTTTGGAGACTTTGTACAAACATATCCATGATGATAAATCCAACATTGAATGACTTTTATGATCATTTATCCCATGTTTTATGACGAAAAAAGGCTACTAGCCGTCCATTTTTGGATCTTTGACCAATTTGTTACAGACTTTTTTACCAATCAGACGCTGTGTCGGTGGACTGGTCGACAATTTCGGACAATGTCTATCAGATAAGAATGAGATAGTACCTTCTTGAATATAAAAGAAACCATTGAAATAATCAGAAGAACAGCCTGAATATGTAGATTCTCTACTTATTTGAAAAAAAAAATTTACATAACTTTTGATTTCCATTAGTAAGAATATTCCAGATAGTTTTCCCTCATAACCAAGACTTGGAAGAAGAACTCTCAAAAGGGAAAAATCTTCATCATTCTAGTTCTGTGCGTCATTTTTCATGAAATTCAGTGACATTCAATTTCCGTTTTGTTTTTTCTTTTGTCTTTGAGGTGGTATAACTATTTATACATTCGCGTGACATCACTGTAGCGTGCATATCCTGACAGCCTATAGGTTGTCATGAATATAACTCAACTGTACATTACCTAAACTTTAGGTTACACAGGAGATGAGGCGGACCAAAAATAGAAAAAGAAATGGCTTAGACCTGAGAGGGAAATAGTTGCTGCTCTTTAACTTTGTTTTAGTTAGAAATTGTGTCTTTTTTAAATATCAGTTTAGTCAAAGCAGTGGCTCTACAATTACCACAATCCCCTCGAGCCTCAGCTGCCTCGGCTGTAGAGAGGAGCCAATCAGAGACGCGCCTGATTCTGAACGTTTCAGTTTTGTAAGCGGGAACAAACACTGTTTCATCCAGAAATCACCTGTAATCCGAAAGGGAATGGATTTTAAAGCTGGTGGAGGTTTTATTTTGGCTTCACTTGTACATTTACCTCCATCTTCCTTTGCATTTCAAAGCAAAACCTTTGCTTTTAATGCACCGGTCCACACAATGTCCCGTTTGGATTTGGGAGGCGTACAGATCGTCTCCTCTCGTCGACCTACAGTTTCCCATCAAACGCCACTTTTGAATACAATTTTTTTGTTTCTGTCCACGTGGCTTTGCTCTGCCAGCCACAAAAAATTAAAAACTTCCTGGATGGGGCCACGATATGAGCTGAATCCTCCTCAGAGCAGTGATCAATGTGCTGAATAATGACTAATTTACTTTAACTGCCTCGGTGTGTTGTGTGTTTCAGTTTATTACCAGACATTTATCTCTAATGAAGCACAGGAATACTTTTCCTCAATTTATCTTTCCCTCCAGTTCAGTTATGTTTTCCTCCATCTCTCTCTCTCTCTCCACCCTCCACCTGACCCTCCCCCCGTCTGTCATTTATCTGTTGCTCATTACTTCACCCAGAATATTACAGAATACGTTGAATCGTCCCACGTATGTAAAAGATATAAAAAAAGTATAATATTTGCTTTAGTTGTGTTGTGGCCAGTTTGAGACAGAGGGGGCGCCAGAGCAGCTTGTTGGCGCCTCGAGGTGAACACTTAGGTCAAATTTAAAAAGAACACAATGAGCTTTTATAATTCCTGTTTGCAGTGGAGCAAAAAAAATAATATTTATTTTAACAATTAAACTTAAAGACAACATGATTTGCAGGCAAATAAAGACGGACGTGTCTCCGAAAATGAGGCTAAAATATCCAGGCGCCGCCATCTTGTGCTTCTGACGTTCTTTGGAGCCAGAGTCTTTGGGATCTTGCATTTGCAAACAAACTTGCTGAGAACACGAACATTTTAACATCTTTAGAAATATGTACTTGACGTGAACTTTGACTCTTCAGTTCGGTCCGTGCTGACCTGGAGGCGCCACCAGGGGGCGATCCAGATGATTTGGCTTCACTTTTGAGAGCTGACATGTCGTCCATCTTTATTTACAATCTCTGGTTAAAGCGTAACATCTTTCTTACAATTTTCTAATTGTTCTAACGGATATAATGACATCCTTGGATTGTACGTCATACTTAAATCAAATGGAGATATAACCCCGCGATCAACTAATTGAGTTTTCAGTTGTAAAGCACCTGGATCCTCTGAGGATTTGCGCCTGGCGATGTGACAGTTTAATATTCCAGCGGGTGAGACGCGTCGACGTTTGCCTTGTCTTCGTTGTCAGAAGGTACCGTCAATGCTTCACTGCCGCCGTCAGTCGCCTGCAATTTCTACCAGTCCAATTGCTCTTAGTTAGAATGTATGCACGCGGCCTCTCTCTCCTCTCCATCCGTCCATCCTTTCATCCGCCCATTCATCCGCTCTCCGCAGTCGTTTGTCTGTTGCCCACTGTGTTGCCGCTAATCACTCTTTCGGCAGCTTCGCCTCCAGCGACGATTAATGGCTTTCGCTTACGCTCATTTGGAGGCAACACCTGTGACCAATGAGAGCAGAGCTAGGAGTCATTACGCCCCATATCTAAACTCTCTGTGTGTGTGTGTGTGTGTGTGTGTGTGTGTGTGTGTGTGTGTGTGTCTGTGTTAGTGTGTGTGTCTGTGTTAGTGTGTGTGTCTGTGTGTGTGTGTGTGTGTGTCTGTGTTAGTGTGTGTGTGTGTGTGTGTGTGTGTGTCTGTGTTAGTGTGTGTGTCTGTGTGTGTGTGTGTGTGTGTGTGTTTGTCTGTGTTAGTGTGTGTTAGTGTGTGTGTCTGTGTGTGTGTGTGTGTGTGTGTGTGTGTGTGAGAGAGCACACACCAAAGGTGATAACTCTAAAACTCTGTGTGTGCATGTGTTGTTTGTGTTCTTGAAGTAATTATTGTGTGTGTGTGCATATTTATTTCCCCTGTAAGGAGTGACTTTCTTTGTGTATCATCTGCACAAGCTAACGTGTTTATCAAATGTCTTTATTTCACTTCTTCATCCAAATCAGCGGGGATATCTTTACATTTTGAAACTGCTGTTTGCGTGTGACAAAGACTCGTTATGAAAAGTGTGTCCTCCTCCTCCTTCCTCACGTCAGACCTGGTGTTAACGTCCCGACCGCCGCATGTCGAGTCACAGGAGAAACATTTCCAATGTGTGAACGGAGCCCGAGCTGGTTTCACACCAGTAATCGGATGAAAGCGTCTTTCACGACTATTCCTACGACCTCCTCTGGACTTTTTTATTTTCATACTCTCACGCTGCTTTTTGCTGCCGTCATGATGTCACAAGCTGTTTTCATGTGTTCTATTTTGGAGGCAAATCCGTTTCCTGTTCTTCCTCTGCGATGATGAGTCTGCCGCAGTGAATTCCCCCTCGGGTACGAATAAAGAAACCTTGAACCTTGAAATTGAACCGACCATTACACTGAATCCCGATCATCACTGGATACGATCGGCGGCTCTAAGCGCCGCAGCTCGTTGTCGTCGGTCACTCGAGAGCGTGATCGTCAGGTCGTCGTTGATGAGCTCATGTTCGAGTGCCTAAAGGGGCAGTAAGTGATTATTGGTTGTGATGTTACTGCTCCGGCCGCGGACCCACGACCGCCGGTGTGTGAGACCGACGCACTAACCAACAGGCCAAAACCGCAGAGTTGCAGCACCACCACCTGCTAGCACGTCTCTAGCTAGCACACACAAGCGAGAACATACTCGCTGATTATTACAAAACGTGTATTCGTTTGGAATCGCTTACTGACCCTTTAACGTCCGTATGAACCATTTGCAGACTTCTAAATGGATCGAGTATTTTTGTTTTGTTTTCCAGTTTTGGGTGTGTTGCACCTTTAAGGCCACAGGGTTGCATATGTGAGCTCCAAAGCTATATATATATATATATATATATATATATATATATACATATACATTATACCTCTTCTATAAGTCATAGATAAAGTACAATTACACATTTAGAAATTGGAGAAACGTTAGGGTTAGAGGTGATGTGTAACATCTTTATACCTCGCGGTATAAAATGGCGGCTGGGCCACTTTAACCCCGGGGTAAAGTCTGGGGAGGGGGGTATATTCTGGGCTGTTACACCGTAGGATTCACCTAAACACTAGTTCTTCTGCAGTACAGCATGTACAAGAAGGGTCGAGGTGCGTGAGTAATGTATTCGACAAAACGCCAGTTTGTACGAGCCTGTTGTACCGAATAGTTTGAGCGCCGATCGTTTGAAGCTACGGAAAATTACAGTACTGAGATGATATTTTAACCCTATCTTGGTTTGTAACGCCTGTATTTAAACGGCTGGTAGTTGATATATAACTAGATGAAAGCTTTAATCACTGTCTTGACATTTTAAGTGTGAACATGCAGCTTTTTATCTGGAGCCAATTCATACTTGTAAGACTTTGTAAAAAAAAAAAAGGAAGAAGCGCCGTGTTGAAAAGCTCAACGAAACACGGTTGAAAAGCCTGAAATGAAGAAGGAACACCGACTGATATCCTTTCAGCCGGAGCTGAGACGCGACAACGGAACGATCCCGCTGCTGAACGGAGCGCAAATCAGCCCCAGCGCAGGAAGTGGTCGAACCATGATGGGAAATAAGTTAGTGACTCATTGTTTTTATGTGATTTTTTGTTTTTAAAACTGAACTATAGGAAAACCAGCAAAGTAAGAGTTGTAGTTTCCAAATCTATCCGCCGCGTGTCCTTTTCGTTTCACTGTCCAGAGTTTGGACTTTGTGTTGTCGGGGTTCTGACGAAGGTTCCGGACGGACTGGCTCACGGGAACAATCGCAACCGAGCATCATCCACGGTTCAGTGTCTGTGGAGTCACAGTTAGTTCCTCTTCTCCAGTGTGTTTGGTATTCCAACGGTTTATTCCAATATTTCCTCTTCACCTCATCCTTGTACAACCTCTCCGTCCCCGTTGCTGTTGATTCTCCGCTCGTTCCTTCTCGGAACTCCCGCGGAGTTCTTCATGACCTCTTCAAGACCTCTTCAAGACCTCTTCATGACCTCTTCATGACCTCTTCATGACCTCTTCATGACCTCTTCAAGACCTCTTCATGACCTCTTCAAGACCTCTTCATGACCTCTTCATGACCTCTTCATGACCTCTTCAAGACCTCTTCATGACCTCTTCATGACCTCTTCATGACCTCTTCATGACCTCTTCATGACCTCTTCAAGACCTCTTCATGACCTCTTCAAGACCTCTTCAAGACCTCTTCATGACCTCTTCATGACCTCTTCATGACCTCTTCATGACCTCTTCAAGACCTCTTCATGACCTCTTCATGACCTCTTCATGACCTCTTCATGACCTCTTCATGACCTCCGCCAAGGAGGTTGTGTGATTGGTTCGTATGTATCTGTTGGTAGGATTACTCAAAGGCGATTGACGGATTTGCACGAGGTCTCGGGCACCGTGAGGGCAAAGGCTCATTCAATTTTGGGAGGCATCTGGATCCAGGAATATTTGTGTTGCGTGGATTGTCCGCCACCTTTAGGATTCCAGAAGGGAACGGGACAACGCGAGCGGTGAGCCAATGAACGACAGACGCTTACCGCTCTGTCGGAGAAAACACAAGAAGTGATCACACTGGACGTCCTGCGTCTTCCCCTCGAACCGCTGCCCTCGAGCAAGACTGTGAACCGAGGCGAACTGCTCCAGCGGCGAGGCGAGGCGAGGCGGTGAGCGGCGTCTCTGCGGGTTTCACGCCGCTCTGCTCACAAACAAAGAAAAAGAAAATCCACAGCCGGCTGCATGTTGGTTCATTCTCCCCCCGCGCTGCTTCTTTTACAGTCAAGTCTTTCCGTAGTGGAGACGAGGCCTCGGCTGCCGCCGCCGCCGGCGGAGACGCAGGTGAGAGTCTCCGGGGATTTTAAACAAAGAAGGAGTTGAATCGGAATCAGCCGGAGCCTCTGGGTTACACAGCCGCCGGCTCGGTCCTGCGGGGATTTGGAGAGAGAGCGTGTTTCCTCCAGGAATCCGTCATGTTGGATGATTGAAGTCCTACACCTGTGATGAGCTGCTCCCACAAGGCTCCCTGTGTGTGTGTGTGTGTGTGTGTGTGTGTGTGTGTGTGTGTGTGTGTGTGTGTGTGTGTGTGTGTGTGTGTGTGTGTGTGTGTGTGTGTGTGTGTGTGTGTGTGTGTGTGTGTGTGTGTGTGTGTGTGTGTGTGTGTGTGTGTGTGTGTGTGTGTGTGTGTGTGTGTGTGTGTGTGTGTGTGTGTGTGTGCGTGCGCGCGCGTGTATATGTTTCCTCCCAAAATGGTGGATGTTGATTTAGCGCGATCATTGTTTTTCCCCGTGCTTCACACGGCGAATGATAAAACATCCAGTCTGTATTCAAATGAGTGCGTTTCCGTCGCTCCATTAATATTTAATAAATAGACAAAACCCTGCAGAGGGATTTTTTTTTTATTTTGGGGGGAAACAATAGTTTAAAAACACTTGCATATAATGCTGGAGGTATTTACATATATGAATAATAGCACCAAACAGTGACAGGCTGCATTTCATATTTTGTACGAATGCAAAGAGTCTGTATCTCGAATCTCATTGTGACCATTGAGGCATAGATGAGTTTTTATTGACGTTAAATGTTGATGGTTTCATATCACTGAAGACACATGTTTCAGATTGTTCTGTCTTCATTATCTGTACATCGAAAGCTAAAATCATTTTTAAGAAAAAGAAATGTAAAATCAAGCATATGTATTTTTTTTCCAGTGTGAATCTCTACATATTAAAATAATGCTCAGAGAGCGTGAGGATTATGGAACTGGGCCACGTCTAGTGTTAATTTGCAGAATATATTATTGTCTTATATTTTTATTATGAAGTGTTTAAATGTGTTCTCCTTACATCTTGACCCAGAGCCGGAGTAATGGCTGAGTTTTGCAAAAAAAGAAAAAAGAAAAGGAAACGATTTTTCAGATTCTTCATTCAAAGAACTTTCCTCCGCCAAGTTTTCAAGTTCGGAGCTTGAACACCCTTCAGACCATGAAAGTTTAAAAAGAACTGTGTGTGTGTGTGTGTGTGTGTGTGTGTGTGTGTGTGTGTGTGTGTGTGTGTGTGTGTGTGTGTGTGTGTGTGTGTGTGTGTGTGTGTGTGTGTGTGTGTGTGTGTGTGTGTGTGTGTGTGTGTGTGTGTGTGTGTGTGTGTGTGTGTGTGTGTGTGTGTGTGTGTGTGTGTGTGTGTGTGTGGGATATTGCACTGCAGGGGACAATCCAAAACTTCAGTGTGTATCATTAAATCCTCAAGTCTCCCTCTCTCGCCACACACACACACACACACACACACCCACACACACACACACACACACACACACACACACACACACACACACACACACTAGGTAGCAGCCGTCCCCTGCAGAGTCATATCTCCCTCTGTATCTGACATTCCATGGCTGGATGGGCAGGAAGATACAAATGCGCACGCACACACACACACACACACACACACAACCCCACACACACGATTCAGGTCTTTCGCAGTGTCATCATCATCATCTTCACCCTGAACACTCACAATCCTCGTCTCTCTCTCTCTCTCTCTCTCTCTCTCTCTCTCTCTTTTTCTATATCAGGCATTTTTCTTTCCCCAAAAGAAAATCCATTTCTGGAAATTAATGGCAAAGCTAAATGGACGGACGGCAATCTGACAGAGAATCAGGGCCACATGCTGAAGTCACAGAAAAAGGTTCAGATGAAACTTTATAAGAAATAAAACCCACCAGTTTCCCTTTCTGTGAGGAACGAGCTCGACCGGCTCCATCGGGGCAAATGTAATCCTAAGTGCTCTCTCAAAAAAACATTTCCGCAGGAGCCACTCGTGGCCTTGAATGTCACCAGTGGACCTGGAACCAGAACCTCTGGCTTTTTTCTCTTTTTTCTTTTTACTGTCACATGTCAGTTTTGTTGTTTTATAAAGACTTTGCAAGCAAATGTGGTGATGTCATCACTCATGGTCTGTGACGCATTTTGGGAAATGCAGTCCCAAATCCAGATCATGTTCTAAAAGAGTCAGTTGACCCGCGACACAACGAGAGGCATCGCAGTGGTAAGTGTTTTTTTAATTCTAATAAAGCCAATATGAAATCGAACCATATGAGGACAACGATGATTTCTTAATCTATCTCATCTTATTGGATGCAAAAAGTCATCGCATTGGTACACTGCCTGACTTCATAGTGACGGTAACCCAACCATACGATCATGAAATATGTTTTGATCTATATAAGCTTGAGGTCGTGAAAAGATACCGACAATAATGCATTTTCTGAATTCTTCATGACGCCACTTGAAATAAAACAGGATTTTCTGATCGCGAAATCTTGGAGAGTGTGCTCTTCAGTTAATATCTTTGTTGGTGACGAACGGATCAGCTCCAAAAGTCAATCATCTGGAGATGTACACCCGACCAAAACAATATTCAGACGCGACCCCGTCGACCACCGGCCCACGGTATCTAGCAATGCTAGATAGATGCTATGTAGCAATGCTACATGTCGTAACAATGTTTTAACTATATTCCATCAGTGTTCAGGTAGCTGAAGCTATTTTTTTTAAATATTGCATCACGTCTAAGTCCAGTAATAAGTCGTAGAGGAGCACGGTCACCACAGATTGTTCACCAGCTCCTCTCCGTCATCCGATTCCGGGGGAGAAAAGAAGAAATCTGAAATCTAAGTGGACGTGGTGGATTGGTCGAAGCAGGGAGCGCAGCAGACGACTTGTCCTGAAGGAACCGGCCGAGCTCACTGTCGTCTCACTGTCGCCTCGTCCAGCGAGACGGGGGTAACGTCAGAGAAGCAGCAGGGCCCAGCAGAGAAGTTGTCACAGCTATAAAATGTCCAGTGAGGGTAAAATTGGCGGCGGCTCTGCTCTTACCTGCTCCTTAACGGTGTGAAAACCTCTCAGCCACGGATTTCTGTGTGGATCGCTTCCCATTACAGGTCTACAGCGCCGACGTCCATTAGCTGTGATGGATGTCTTGCAGCTCTGTAGCTACGGAGCAGGAAAGACAAGAAATGAGAACGTTCGCTTCCAATTAATGTCATCCGGATATAGTGCTCATGGCACGGCAAACAAAAGCTGGCGCCGTGCCCCCCTAACAAGCTTAAATCAATTAAGGCAAAAAAAAAAAGAAGATCAATTTGCCTCCGTAATTAGCCCGCGCATTAGCGGTTATTACCGAGAAACACATTTATCCGTCGGTTCTCCACCTCCCTCCCAAGACCACGCACTCGCCGCTCAATGGGAAGTGTGCAATCAGCTAAATTGAATTGAATTGATAAAATAATTAGGCAGATTTAAATGAGTCAATTAATGAGTCCATTATAGGAGGAGAGGTGGGTGGGGAGTTTGGGGGGGGGGGGGGGGTCCCCGTTGGGTTTCAGAGGTTTATTAATAATAATCACGGTCTTGGCACCAGGACGGTCCCCGGGGGTGATGTAATCCCCGAGCGTCGCTGTAACCCAGAAAAAGCTTTCGCTCCGAGGAGATCCAGTCCGGAGAGTCGGCACGGTGTCTCGGTCTGAAGGGAGGAGACGGAAACACGTAGGATACACGATCCGACTGTGACGCCGTCGCTTAAAATACTGAGGAAAAACACTCACAACCCAGTGTCACTATGAGCGTCTTTATTCCTAACTAGCACAACACAGCGTCAGTAGCATTGATGCCTGGTACAGTATAATCAATACATCACGGAGCATCAGTGTGAGATTCGTCCATCGACACCCCGAACCCGATCAGGATCCAGACTTGGTCCGGACCAGACTTGGTTCGGTGCCACGTCTTCAAATGTCCATGAATGCGTGACAGGAGTGGAGCGGGTGCAGCTCGACCGAACGTTAGTTCATGGGCCTCAAGCAGGAGCCACTCGGATTGCTGAGCAGTTCCCGCTGCTCGACTGACTGAGGGGGGTCGGCAGGAAATCTATGGTCGGACGAGGTAATAATAATAATAACATAATAATAATAATAATTATAATAATACATTTCATTTATAGAGCACTTATCGTTGCTAAAAGCAATGTCAAAGTACTGAACAGAGTTCGTCACCTAGACGACGGAGGCTGTTCGTCGTGTCAAATAACGTATCGTTGCGCCTCAGTTCTTCATCTACGTCCCAAAACTGGCACATTGACCAAAACACCGTCCAGCCACACATACCCATGAGGTTTTGATCCAATCTCCTTTACAGTAAAGAAACTTTAACAAAACATCCACAGACACCTTCAGAAAGATGCATGTTAACGACCTGTAATGTCGAGTCCTCTCTCGTCCATCTCGTCTGTCATCATCTCGTGTTAGTCACGGGTCTCTTTGCTTTTTTTTCTCAGCTAACCTCATATGTAACAGTTCTTTATTTCATGAGAGATATGATGATATTTTCAGATTTGTAGGATAGAGGTTTTCTTATTTTTTACTCTCGCTCAACACTCTTTTCCTTTGGAACATTTCAACAAGCAAAAAACTCAAAAGTAAGAAAAGTGCTTGATAGGAATTCTAAGAAAAATGTTGCGGCATGAGGATCATTAGCTATGAAATCTATATTCTGATTGCGATTCTTGTAGCAAATCTGTTTTTTTGTGTGTCTGCCGCTTCGGCTGTGATGACCCGAGGGGATCAATTAAGTTTATGCTATGTAAGATCTTATCATGGATGATTCATATGTCCTTGTGATTTGACATGACGTAAAGTAGATCCAGCCATAGTCTCTGCATCACTGTGCAAATGTATTTAGATGAAAGAGAAAAAATTAATCACAAAACAAAGTGAAGTTTTCAAAACTTGTCTCCGTCCCATTTTTTTTTTTTTTTGGACGGCTCATTGTGTTCCCTCCTCCGTCTGACAGAGTGAAGTCTCCGGTGATGAGACAGCAGAGTTCACATTTTCTTTTCTTCATCACAGTGCGACAAGGTAAAAAAACATTAAAAAAAATATGAAGTTACAACCTCAATCAGTCTCTCGTATGGACAGTGTCAGTTTGAGTAGCGGCAGAGCGGTCAGGTGAATACGGGAGGCCGGCTGCAGTCACGGTAACTGATCGATGTTCGAAGTGGCCGTGAAACAGTCGCGCAAACTGATGTGAACGGTGAATTTAGCTCAACGTACACAGGTTTTATCAGCATGTAATATTTACTGGGTATGAAACCACAGGTGCCAAAGGCCCGACGAATGTGAGACGTCACAAATTCCCACAAAACCCTCTATCCATTTTGTTGCAAACGGGCTAATGGCTAATTCTCCATGGTTCTGTAAAGTGATACTCCGCTGAGGACATGAGCGTTTCCTATCAGACATTCATGGTTTGAAAGATTTGAAAAGTTTGTAATGTTCCCCCCCCCCCCCCCCCCGCAGCTGAGAGGTGGGGGGCCCCCGAATGCGAGTGACGCGAATTATTGGCACGAGTAGATTAAATGCAAAGACGCAGGATGTGGTTGATGCGTCACTGGCGCCAGGCGATGCGAATGACGCGAATTAAGCTCCATTCGCTCGAGGCGAAATGTTTGAACTTGAGCAAAAACATTCGCGTGACGCGCTGTAGCAAAAGCGGTTTTGCTAACTGGGGCTAGAGCTAGCGTCCCACTTCCGCGCTCACTTCCTGTCAAGCTCCTCTCCTTCTTCGCTCGGTCACAATACAAAAAAGGTAACTGGCGTAAAAAAGCTGGGGCTGCTCACACACACAGGCGATAGTTTCTGATACGACGTCCGACGACAGTGACGGAGGGAGGATCTCAACGCCAACCGGCTTTCGTGACAACACGTCCATTTCGCTCTAATTCAAATATTTAAACTCGAGCGAGGAAGCGGAGTGGATGCTGGTTCAGGAAGACGGAAACCGTGGATGTCAAACGTAAGCAAACCTATTTATTGTTGAGGAGACTTCCGGCCCTCAGATTGTTTGGGCTTGCCATAGATTAGACGGCCTTGCTTGGTGTCTGTCAAATCCTTGGCCAAATGTATGGCGGCGTGTCATTGGCTGAGGCAGGACTGCTTTTACAAATCCACGGCCTTTCAATTGGTTCAGATGGCGACGGGGGAACAGTGGAGGTGCCAAAGGAAATGAGGAGGAAGAGGAGGAGGAAGGAAAGAGACAGAGGAGTTTGTCTTCACACACACTTTCAGGAGAGTGAGAGAAAAGTGAAGAGATATGAACTGGGAGATGAGAACGATGGCATGGTGGAGAATAAATAGAAAAATATTCATAACGATGCAGGGTAGAGAACAGGAAATGAAAGAATCAATGTGGAGCAAAGGATAGAATGGAGGTTAATTAGACCTTGTAAACCGCTTCTTCTTCTTCTTCTTCTTCTTCATACGGCCTCTTCTTTATCTATCAACTCTCCCTTTTTCCTCCCCTTGCGACTTCTGTCTCATGTTTGTCTCTCGTCTTTGTTTCGTCATCTCTTTGTCTCTCTCTTAATGAAGGCCAACCTCAATACTGCAGAGCGTCACCGGAGACGTGTGGTGGGCAGACTGACAAACACACACACACACACACACACACACACACAGAGGACGGGACGATTGTACACAAAGGCGTGCGAAGGTGATGGTTGAAAAGTTGGAGAGAGGAGACGAAATGGAAGACGGATGAATTGGCGGAAAAACACACGGAATCAATACGTCCCCGAGTCGCATCGCGACAAGTTCCACAGATTGATCATCAGGGATTTGGTTTTTTTAATTGTTTTTTGGAAACTGTTGCGGCACGGATTCATCCCAAGACGATCTCCTCTGATCGAACAAAAAAAAAAAATGAATGGATCAATGCAACCACAGAAAGAAAAATATGTTCATCTATCTATTGAGACACTGAAACGTGGCTCTTCTGAAAATGTGACAAAGGAGAAATTCCCTGAAGAGGAGTCATGGCAACCATACGAACAAGCTTCTCAAACTTTGCAGAATTCCAGCTGCCTCGTGAGCTTCCGACCCGGACGTGGACCTGGACCTCGTCTCCTGCTGGTGTAACCTCCCGTCCGCCTCCGGGTCCAACATGTTGTTCATTCTTACTTGTGATGAGTGTCTCTCTCTCTCTCGGAGTTCACCGTGGCCTTCTCCTGCCTCGTCCGATCGGCCAGACCTTTTCCCCCCGACCTCTCTCCTGGACGCCGACCTGCTGCTCACCGGGTGTCGTTCTTCTCACCGCTCTGACTCTGCAGACGAATGTTTCAGAAATACTCCAACGCCGACAACCGAGCCACCGTCAAGGTCACTGAGATTCTGATGATAATCCTGACCCAGAACATGCTGACCTGGATCTCTGATGTTTTTCAATGCATTGCTCTGCTGCCACACGATTCACTGGTTGGTTATTCCCCCCGAAAAAGCAGATCAGCAGGTTTTTCGCATATAAATTGCAAAAAACGCAACCAACCGAGCGACCGACAGGGGACACTCGCGATTGCGACGTATTTAACTCATTCAAAGTTGACGAAAAAACATTGTGATTATACATATATGAACACATAGGTATGGACAATATATTCGATTTCTGTGAATAAGTTCTTCAAAATATGACACACTGTAGCTTTAAGTTGATCTTTTCAGATATTGCACAAAGACAGATTTTTGAAATACTGCCAGTGAACGTGACGAACCATGCAACACGCTACGAAGAAGTTTGCTTATACGTCACTTGGGTTAAAATTAATATACAACGGAAAAATACTATTAAAATGCAATGGACAGAATAAAAATGAAGTGTAATATGCAGTCCAAACAGCTTTGAAAAGTGGACGGCAGACTTTCTCCAGACTTAGCCGATCTTGAATTCTTCTTCTCTCCGTCCATCATCCATGTTTCTTTCCCCGCTCCGTCCCGATGCTGAAGCCCTCCGTTTGTTCCACCGGTCCGTCTTCCCCCGCGTCGTCGTATCTATTATCACTTACTCACGAGGCAACACTGCAGCACAGCGCGAGAGCAATTTAGCGCCTTTTAATGCAAAGTGTTTACCAATGTGTGGGAATGAGGCCCGGATCGATACGTTTCTCTGAACGCCTCTTTAACACCAGACTCCCGACGCCGCGCTCGGGGCCTGTAATTGTTTCTCTTGGTTTGGTGGGAAAATCAATCCAGCGATGATTGGATCCCTTCATCCCCGGCCCCCTCGACTTTAAAGGTCCCATCATTGTCTCGGGGTAATAGCATGCGTACGTATTAGTGGTCGAGGCGTCGTTTGTGCATTTATTCTCCGTTTGGTATTTCCCTTTTTCATCACTTCTGTTTTCTGAACGAGCTCATCAATTCGCTGGTGTAAAGAAACAGACAACAACAAGCGGATCAAGTGAAATCACAAAAGGTTATTGCAATCCAAAAGTGCTGGACAGGCCAAAATAAATGATCGTTGATTATGTTTTTGGCAGTTGACCTAAGGCACCAAAGATACGCCTTTATTTATAAACTATATTTGAGTTAAAAGATGATTTATTAGTCCTGGTACTTTTACTCAGCCTGTGAAAACAGAATAATTCAACTAACATCAGATGAGTAATTTCAGCTCAACACAAATCCTACATTTGACACTGGGGGACGTCAAAGTTTGAAAGACGATGGCAGGGAATGTGTAATGAAAGATCCTCTGGAGTTGTTATATGATGGGGAAAAGACGAATTCCAGTGCTCTGAATTAATGGCGCACTTCTTTAAGCTCCGTCCGATGTGAGGGACTCGGGGTTTCTGTGAAACTCTCTCTTTGCCCAAGGAGACATTTTTATTTGATGGTCATGAATGAGCGGTGTGTTTGAGGCCTGTACTTTTGATTTCACGGTGCAAACTTCCACATCGTGAAAGGTTTTGTGGGGGAACTGATATTCAATATCAATTTTTGAACCTTCTTTTGTAATATTCAGTTTTCTTTTTTCCGCTTGCAACCGAGCTTGACAGTGGCAACGTCATTCGGCAGGTTGCTCAGTTGGTCACGTTGACACGTCCAGACACTTTGAGTCATAACTCGACATCCACACCAAACGTGAAGCAAATTTATTTTAACGTTGCGTTTCTCGCGCGAGTTTGGCTACGGGTTCGTTTGTGCCCATTTGTACGAATAAACACAATCCTCGAATATTCGCCCGTTCTGCCTACACACACACACACACACACACACACACACACACACACACACACACACATATACACAGGAATGCCGATGGGAAAGCCACACAAAGCGGTTGTGCTAACTGGGCCTGCCTAGCTAGCTAGCTAGCGTCCAACTTTCTCGCTCACTTCCTGTCAAGCGCCTCTCCTCCTTCCGTCATGTGAATAATTCGCTCCGGCGGGTGTAGTGACTCTGCGTTATTCGCGTCTTCGTGCGTCTTTGCGTTGACTTGAAAAAGATTCCGTCACGTTTGGTGTAAACGCAACTTTGGTCTTGTCACTTCTTCAATTAGCCAAGTTACACGACTACCCACACCCTCCCTCTCTTTTTGTTTCTGATAGACAATATCTTACAAAAGAAGCACACACACACACACACACACACACACACACACACACACTACCTCACTACCTGTATCTCCCCTTCACTGCAGTGTCCTTCTCTTCGCTCCTCTCCTCAGCGACTGTCCTCCCAGACTTCTCTTTGAATGTTCTAGTTCAAATAGGGCTTTAATAACATCTATCTCTCTCTCTCTCTCTCTCTCTCTCCATCTCCATCTCTTTCCCTTTTTCCACTTCGTACCAGCAGCTAAGTCAGAGCCTTTGGACGCGCTGGGCAGCAATGGAATGATTCCAGAATGAGATTCTCTTGTCTGGTGATTGAGAGGTCGTTGGGTCGGAGGGAGGCGTGAATGTACCAGCAGGAACCAAACACAAAACACAAACTGAGGAGGAAAGAAGTCCTTTGTAGCGGCAATTATTTGTCCCCTGAGACGTCAAAGTTGAGAAAGCGAAGGGACATTTTAGATTCGGCGACAGATATATTTTTTCATGTTCTGTGTTTTCTTTCTGCCGGTTCCCTTCATCCCCTGCTTCACTTTTCAAATCCCGCAGAGTCAAAAACAAAAACTTCCTCCTGCCGTGTGAACGGGGAGAGGATCCTCTGTCCTCCCGTCCGTCGACGTGACCTTCTCTTTGCCCTGCGGTCGTCTCCGCGAGCTCTGATGGCGGCGACCGCGTTTTGTACTTTGTAAAGTAGAAGTCTGTTCCGGTCGGATCCCCTCTGGAGGACGGGGACGACCGGGAGTCAGTCGGGTATTGCAGCGTAATTGTCTGAGCCTTTCGTAATAAAGCCCCAAAAAATCAAGGCTCCGGTGTTTTTGAAGAATTTCGCCTGTTTGAGCGCGTTTGTGTCGAAGTGTGTCCTTCGGAAATGAAGGAGTGTGCGTGTGCGTGACTGCTGGCCTGTTCTCGGGAATCACACGGCGCCCGTTTCCATTTCTGCACCCCGCTGCTTCTTCTCATTAGCATGAAACTGATTGTTAAATGTGCCGTGAGTACAGGTGGCGTCACGCCGACACGCGGAGCCGGAGGCCGAGTGCAGCGGCAGGAACGTGTGTGTGTGCGTGTGTGTGTGCGTGTGTGTGCGTGTGTGTGTGTGCGTGCGTGCGTGCGTGCGTGTGTGTGTGTGTGCGTGTGCGTGTGCGTGTGTGTGTGCGTGTGTGTGTGTGTGCGTGTGTGTGTGAACTTTGACAAGCAGCTGCAGGATTCTGTTTTCAGAAGTTTCTTAACAAGATGTTCAAAAGTGCTTCTGGATTATGGCTTGAATTTTGGGTGGACGGGAGAAACCTTTAAACCTACAGCTACGTTCAACTGAACAGATTTTAAAGGTGCCGTATTATGCAAAATGTGTTCAGGGGAAAAAAAGAAGTATTCCTGTGGCCTGTTTTTGTAATTGGCACGTGAAGGCCAAAAAAACCCAGTTTTCCTTCGCGAGACGACTGTAACCTTCACCTTTGACCTTTGACCTTTGACCGCTACCATCTAATCAGTTCATCGATGACTCCGAGTGAACGTTGTGCCAGATGTGAAGAAATACCTGAGCACATGTGTTCAATAGGAAAAAAGGCGTGTTGCGTGAGGTCATGGTGACCTCGGCCTTCGACCTTTGACCGTCACATTTTCCTCAGTTCATCCGTGTGTCCTCTTTGACAGATTCGAAGCGTTTGCCTCGTCGTGTTGCTGAGATCTCAATCAGGCGACGAGCGGTGCAGGCTCATTAAACCGGCCTCGCTCTCGATCCCTCTGTTTCCCCTGAACACGATTACACGAAACCCCGAGTGTGTCCCCCCCCCCCCCGCCGGCTGATTGCTGCGCATTAACAATTTAAATTGTTTGCCTTTTTAGTCACGCCAATTGTAATATCGCTTTCGGAGAAGGCAAGTCGTTTTTTAATGAGTTTCTACTTTGGGGTTTTTCCCGCCGAGGCGACACAGGAATAGATATCTCTCTCTCGTCCTCATCCGTGTTTTTTTTTCTCTTCTCTCTCTCTCTCTCTCTCTCTCTCTCTGATCTTCGTGCCGCTCCTTCGCTGGCTGTGTGACGACTGAGCTCTTATTGTTTTTATTAACAGAAAACATCTACTAAATGAAAAAGATCTGAGGGAGTTATTGTCTGCGAGCCGAGGTCATTTTAGTGTGTGTGTGTGTGTGTGTGTGTGTGTGTGTCTTTATTGCAAGTGTACAGTGAGAGGATGTGTTTGTAATAAGAAAGCAGTGAGGTGGAAAACATGACATGCTTATGAATCTCCCCCCCCCCCCTCTCTCTGAATTATAATTTTTTGCCGTTCAGCACACGAGGTTGTCACGTATCAAAATCTGATGATTTGTGGCGAGAGACGCCGCAGCAGGTCGATCGTCCCAACGTCACTCGCGTCCGTCAAGAGTTCGTGGTCACCGCGGAGACACATCATCCTTGACAACTTCTTTTCAAACGCCAATGCTCGTTTTCAAAATGGCCGATAAAGTTCTCAAAGAGTCTCTGCCGGGGCGTCGCGGCGGTGCAGCGGTGAGCACCGCGACGCCCTTCTGGGGGTTTGAACCTCGGCGACTAGCCGGGTCCGGTCGCTGCCTCAGGTTTCTGCCGGTGCAGTTTTTCTCTCAGTCCTCACTTTTTTTCCCTCCCTCAGCGACGACGACATGACGACGTCGTTTCAGTTTTAAAACACGTCACTGCTGCTTCGTTCGTGCCGGCCGACCGCGCTGACAGCTTTTGCGTGCGCCTCAATCTGAGACGTTTTGTGAAAACGCTGCTCGCCCCCATTTAGAGTCTGGACGGGTTGGAAACTGAGACGTCTGCAATCGACGGGGAAGTCGCCCGCATTCGCCTCCTGGTTCCTAATCGGTGTCGACTCGACCGGCGGCGGCGAGGGAAACACTTACTCTTACTTCATGTGATGTCGTCTTTTCAGATCGTCTTTTTTTCATACAGACGTATTACTGTTGTAATGGTGATTTTAATTGTCTGTGATTTGAATGTTTTTGTGGAAGCACTTTGTGAAGCTGCTTCTGAAAGTTGCTACATCAATAAAATGATTAAGTTCTAGTTCCTCCTCGTCATCGGTCCGTGACAGACACTTCTCCAACTCTTCGCCGTTGCTGTTTCTCGGCCGCAGTATTTCCTGTCACCATCTGTGACAGATCTGCTTCCTGTCCATGTGTCCGTGAAGGATTAACGCTGATACGGAGCTGAAGACGTAAGGACAGAGTTCGTTTCTTATGAACCTCGCAGTGCGGATGAACTGGGACGGACTCCGGGCGCAGGCGTCCACCTGTTGACTCGTCTCTTAGCACAGAGTCGACAGTGTCCGGACCAAAGATGGATTCAAAGGGGGAGATGTGTGACGGGGGCGTCCATCCATCGCCGGGCGCAGGGATGCTGGTTATGAAACTCCGACACCGTGTCGATGGTCAACGGGGGCCGGCCGCCCGCGAGGACGCTCCTGGTTCATATTTGGTTGTGTGACCTGAGAGAGTTTTTTAAGAAAGAGAAGGAGGGATGTTGAAAAACGCGTCAGAAGGGAAAGAAAGAGATTAGAAGAGACGGCGGACATGACGGGGAATGAGTCGGCCCCTAAGAGACGGGCGGGGGATGAAAGACGTCGCGCTCACCCGCGGGCCCTTCGAGATCAAGGTCCCTAACCAGCTGAACGCTCTCCTCCTTTGAGCCGGATGAGATGAAAACGTCCTCTTCGATTCGGCTCTCCGCCGACCGGAGTTTGTGTTTGATGCGTTTGCGATTGGGAGACGTCAGCAGCGGCTCAGCGTTTCTACTGCCACGGTATAAACCATAGAGACTTTACAGAAAGATGAAACCAGAGAATTTGGACTTGTTTTTTCGCTCCATACAAAACTACTTTAATCGATTATGCAAATAGTTGGCGATTAATTTAGTCGTGGATCACTGATCGGATTAACCGACGAACCGCCACTTTCACTGTCCTGTGGACGTCAGGCGTCAGAGGCGTCACCACGGCGACCGGCTGTGCCGAAAAATCTCTGTCATTCCAGTGGCCGCTGTCCGACGAGAAGCTCCGGATCGTCGCGCGTGGACGCGAGATCGTCCGAGTCCCGCGTGTGTTCGCTGCGGCAGGAGAATCTCACGTGGGCTCAGTCCCAACTCCTCCTGCAGATATTCTGGCAGGAAAATGGAACAATTGTGCACGTCAGCTCCCCGATGGCCGGACGGATGTTTGGATGATCATTCGAGCGGATGCTTTTCAGATCGTCTCGTGTGAACGAAGGAGCCAGTGGAAATGTAGGAAATTACAAGATCGCACCTTTGCTTTTGTCTTTCCCCATGTCGCCTCGTTCAGGAATGAAATGTCGATATTTCACACCAACAATGAGCAGGAAATCTTCATCTACAGTTCGTCTTTGACCGAGTAGAAGTAGGACGTAGATGAGGGAGAAGAAATACCACCCGGTCTTGTTCTCACTTCCTTCAGAACAGAACGACAAGACGAAGCGTTTACACCATCGCAGCCTTTCAGAAGATGCCTTGATTAATGCAAGATCAATGAAATCCGTGTGTGGTTTTGATTTTGTGCCTCGCCTTGTGTTTTGGATGTGAACTTCCCGTGACGTCGCGTTCGAGACGTCACGCCTCTCGCGAGGATGAAAAACGGCAGCTCAACGTCGACGCTGTGCAAAATGAAGTCGAAGAGAAACTGCGCGTGAAATGGAGAGAGACAGAAAGATTAGTTCTGTGTGTGTGTGTGTGTGTGTGTGTGTGTGTGTGTGTGTGTGTGTGTGTGTGTGTTTCACAGTGTGTGGCCACTTTGTGTGGGGAATTAGAGAACAAGTGAGAGAGATTGTGTGTGTGTGTGTGTGTGTGTGCGTGTGCGTGTGGTAAAGTGAAAGATGGCTCTCGGGGGCAGATTTTCCCCCGATTCGTTTCACTGATTGTTCACATCTGTCTGCGTCTAATCGGTGGAACGTACATTTTTATTCCGACAAGAGCGGCGCCTCATTTTCTCTCCTCTTCTTCTCTCCGCCTCCGTCGTCCTTCCGCTCAGTCGGCCGCAGCGTCGAGCTGCTGCTGCGTTTGTCTGGAGGGAAGAGAAAGGGCTATTTTTCTTTCTTTATTCTGACGTTAACTCGCCCAGAGATTTAAAAGTGTTTGAGCTCGTTCACATTTTTTATGGAATCAGCTCATTTCATGTCGTCTGATGACCTGTGAAGAAGCAAATATCCTCCAGAAGATTGTATGAAAGTCTGTTCTCTCTTATTTCTTTGACATTTATTTTCGGTTTTCCTTCCATAACATGACAAACTCTGCAGTGTGTAATACTAAGAAGAACTTATTCACAGAAATTTATATATTGTCCATAACTCTGTTCATATAAGAGTTAAATACAGTTCCATGAGGTGGACCCGACCTCTGTGTGAGTCTCCATGTTTCCACGTCGTGTTGAATACGCTTGTTGAACTAAACGGTGCAGAATCAGCGGTGCGCCACCATAAAGTGTCCCCTGTCGGTCGCTCAGTCGGCTGCGGTTTGCAACTTTACCACCGGATGGCGCCAGAAAATTACACACTGGGGCTTTAACTCGCCCAGAGATTTAAAAGTCTTTGAGCTCATTCACATTCTATATAGAAACACTTCATGTCATGTCGTCTGATGAAATGTCTCCATGCAGAAGCAAATATTCACATAAAGATTGTTCCTCATATTTCCTTGCCATTCATTTTTTATATTTTCTTTCCACAACATTACGTAATGCTCGTTATCTGATTATTGACTGTTTGTCTCTTTCCTCTGCTTCTCTTGCCTTCATCCATCCGACTGCTGTCCCTCCCTGCAAATCTCCCCCGTGACTAACATTAATATTCATCAATAAATAATATTTACGTGCGTTTAATCATTCTTTTTTTTCCCTCTTTTTTCCCCTCTCTTGTCAGTGGACATCGGGGGAAACAACGACCTGATGGTGTGATCTGCATTCCGCGACGTCACTCAGTATAAGATGAAACCACGATGACCTTCCAGCCGCCGGACCAAAAGTGATGAGGCTGTGAAAAAATGGAGGTATGAAGCTGCACGACGAGCCTTCGGTTTAATCCATAATCTGCCCTGAATTATTTCCACCACCATCAATCATACGCCTTATAAATGACTTTCATATGCAGCTGTTCACTGATAAAACACTAGATACATTTTTTTGGAGGGAATGCAATTACAGACACATTATTTTTTATCTATGCTGCACTTTATATATATATGTATATATATATATATATATATATATATATATATATATATATATATATTTATATATATATAGTCACATGGTTTTTTAAACTTTTTTTCTGATTTACTACTGCCAGTGGAAAAGCCTTCTGTACAACACGCAAAGGTGTCGAAATTATTATTTTTTTAATAAATCTGAGGGAATAGTTTTTTTTATGTTGTATCATATGGGATTTAGACAAGAAAAAAATTACAACAAGATCTCAAAAAGTGCCATCGGAGAGGTGATGTCAAATGAAACTGTTCCCACTGTCCATCAGTGACATGAAACACATCATCCATGGGACGTTTTACATGCGGATCACAAATCAAATGCATTTGCATCAACAGATCGGCTGTAAGTCAGGAGGTAGACACGGTCGGCCACTAACCCAAAGGTCGGCGGTTCGATCCCGCTTACCCCCCCGTCCGCTACTGATGTGTCCATGGGCAAGACGCATAATCCTGAATTTACCTTTGAATTTGTGTGTGAAGGAGTCAATGTGACTTGGTTAATAAGACTACTATATATATATATATATATATACAGTACATATATAAATATACACACATATATATACATATATATGTGTGTGTATATACACATACTGTTTATATATATGTTTGTATATATATATGTATATATATACATATATAAATATGTACAGTCCATTTACCTTGTAAAATAAACCTTAAAGTCTTAAATTATTTCCAGGAGAATTTAAAAACCATGTGCATGATGATCAACTGCTGATCAAATATTTTTCGGAACGAACTCATTTCAAATTGCAGATTTATCTAATACCGTTACTTTAATATGTCAAATACACTGTTCCTCCCAACGACCTCATACTGTTCTTTCCATGTACCCTCACCTCTCACTCTGTACACCGAGCTTTGTTCAGCTCTCTCTCTTCTCCGTTTTCCTCCATTATTCTATTCCCCTCTTTCAATTATCTCTCCTTCCTCCTCCTCCTCCTCTCTTTACCTTCTCTTTCTCGTCCTCTGTGGTTTGTCTCTGTCTTTTGCCTAATGACCCTCGTCCCGTCCTCTTCAGCATCACTTCCTCTCGTATCCAGGTTTTTCTCCTCTTCTCCTTCATCCTCCCACGTTCGTTCACTTTCTCATCATCACCATGTTTCCTCTCTGGCCTCTCCTGCCCTATTATTAGTCTCCTTCCCTTTTTATTTTTATCCGGTCCCTTGTTTTCATTTAATTCCCCTTCCTTCCTTTGTCATGTTCTATTTTTCAATCCTGCTCCCAACTTTCTCTCTCCCTCTCTAATGGCCTGTCCTTTGCCGTCCCACCACAATAGTCTTAGCGTGTGGATTACTGTAATGGGGGCTTGCGTCCCCCTCACATGATCAGCCATCTGGGGGTCAGCTGCCTTTTAGCGTCCCGTTAGTTCCATCTCCCCCCAATAGAACGGACGGAAGCGAAAGCTAAGCCGGAAAAAGGCACTAATCTCCGAGCACAAGCCCCATTGTTGGATCCCCGACGGCCGCGGCGCTGAGAGGAGGCTAATTGATGTGGCCGCCTGCTCGTCGGAGGCCTCGAGAGCAGGCGGGTAAGTGATGTGACGAAAAGAGAGCGGCGGGTCGGAGGGTCGCAATTTCAGCCCTTTAAAATGACTGACCTGTGGAAGGGAATGGAGGAGAGAGCTGAGATGACTTTTATATATATACACTCTAAAAACTGCTGGGTTCAAAAATAACCCCAGTGCTGGGTCGGTAAATATGGACCGACCCAGCACTGGGTTATTATAGACAAGCTGGGTTGGGTTATAGGTTTGAATCCTTTTCCCAAATATGATTCAAATTGGCTCAATTGATGGGTTAAAAATACAAAAAAAATTCTGGGTTATCGATATCACATGGGTTAAAATTACTTTTGATATGGTTCAAGAAATATGTTCATGTAATTAAATTGAAAATGAAGAAACAAGCATATTGTTACAACTATTCATTTATTGCAATAAAGGAAAAAAACATTTGTCACATTTAAAATAAACATTATGATTTGTCATTTAAAATGCACGGAGATCATTTCTGTAAAATTCATTCTGAATGAATGTTTCTTCTTGAAGAATCACCCAACCACGTCCTCGGCAACGACAGGATCGGCAGCAATCGTTTTTAGTTTCTTGTTTCTTGAAAGAAAATATTCGGATATTTTTTTCTACTTATACTGTAGTTCGCCATTGTTGCTTGCCGACTGCGTGGCGTTCAAGGCTTCAGTAAAGATACAGTATACAGGTATATTTCATTAATCTGTTCTGACATATTCCAGACACAACCGTAAAATAGAT
The DNA here is from genome assembly GCF_022379125.1 of Scophthalmus maximus. Lineage (NCBI taxonomy): Eukaryota > Metazoa > Chordata > Actinopteri > Pleuronectiformes > Scophthalmidae > Scophthalmus > Scophthalmus maximus. The sequence goes on from NC_061520.1 coordinate 1,633,891, forward strand.
TCAAGTTTTTTTATTTTTATATTAGGTTTTGAAAGTTTAAGATTACTGGCAAGTGAAAGATGCAGGGGCTACAGCCACCACTAGGGGCAGCCTAGTGTGTGTGTGTGTGTGTGTGTGTCTTATTAATGGGGTCATAACTCATGGTTTTGCTGTTTTCTACAGATGGCACACGTGTGTGTGTGTGTGTGTGTGTGTGTGTGTCGTGAGGTGATGAGAGATTCGATTGTGTCACGTGGACCGTCCGCCTTCCTTGTTGTCGGAGGTTCTACTGTCCTTGTGTGAGGATGCAGTTTAAAGTCGCCCCACATCTCACAACGACAGAGATTCGGGTTGGATTACTTCGCATTTTACACAATATGCAGGAGGCGGACCGATTTGGTAAACCGAGTAATTTGGTTTCCTGTCGACCTTTTGGACGTTTTCCTATTTCAACACTGACAGGACTTGTGAAGAGAGAATCCACTCCTCTGACACTGAACCACGTGGTCGTGTGACGGTGGATGTTGTTGTCGCGTCTGTCGTGGTGAAACGACACATTTCTGAAGATGAACTACAAAAACCTCAGCGGCTCCATCAGCATGTGTCAGTGTTTAATGATTCATATGTAACAGTAACTGACATCGGGATCATATTCATACTCTTCTTCTTCTTCTTCTTCAGATTGAATGGTTTACGTTCGTATGGCGCGTCACGTTGAATATCGCTGCCGCGGTGAATCGTGGGGCGTCTACATCTCCTTACTCCCACAAAGGAAGCTCCAGTGTCCCCTCTGCATCCAAGCTCCTTTCCTCAGCACTTAGAGAATCCGAACAGCTCTTCTCTTGGTGCTGAGGAAACACTCTCGTTTGACAATTGGACCGCGCCCCCACTGCACCGGAAGAAAGTAAGCGTCCGCCCGGGGTTCTCCACCGTTAGCGCTTCGTCCCCGACCGACACCCGGCAACTCTCCGAGCAGGAGAACTTCGCGGGGCCGAACTCCAGGACCCCCTCCGTCTCCCTGCGAGAGCGATAAACTCCCCCCCCCCCCCCGTGTCCGATCCCCCGTCGATCACTGCCAACGGGCCACAGCTGGGAGGAGGAGATGTGTCGGGCACAAGGCCAAGACGCCGATCACTGAGAGGAGTCGTAATGTGCCTCCGCGTCTCGTCCTGTCAGGGAAGAAGCTTCATCACGGCCGGGGGGCCGCTCGTCGCTCCCACGACGCGACGAGCCAAGGTCTCAATTACCGGATTTCATTTGATCCGTTTCCTAATAAAGTCGCTCAGCTGGTCTCCAACGGACGCAGACGTCTCGTCAGGACCGCCAGACAGGCGGCGCGTCGCTCCAGTTTCAGCTTCTCTTCGTCGGCTTCCCGTAAATCCTAGAATTGATTTCATAGTTGATGTTCAACGTTTCCCCGTTCTGGACATTTCACGCCTGTTGATTCATGTGTCACAGTTGTAACGTCCGGTCCTCGGCGAAGGCCTCGCCCGCAGCTCCACAGTTCCCCGGCTGAGGATCACTGGGGCACCGGGCCAAGCTCCTTGTCCTGTACACAAGACAACATATCTCTCTCCAAGACATTTTCATGACGAGGAGCTTCAACTTCTGCTTCACCGCACCACAAAGCTTTGGTTATTTTCACCGTTTTCTATTTTATTCCATTTTCAATGGACGAAGAAGAGATGGATGGTTTTGTTCTTCCGTTCCTCCGTGTGTCTGGAACGTGTTGCAGGAATTGACGGTGAAGTTGACTCGACTTGACTCGCATGTTAGTTCATCTGCGACATCTTCCCATCATATGCGTGTGTGCATGTCTCCTCCTTGTTGACATGACGACCAGGCAGCAGAGAAAGTCTTTTTTCGGACTTTCACAGAAAACCACACGTTACAGAAACGCTCTGGACAACAAGCAACTGAAGTTTCAGCGTCTTTCATTTGTGTTTTTTTTGGTGACAACTCGCTCCTCTGGTGGTTTTAATGAACATGTCGCCGCAAGGAGGGAGAGCAGCTTGTTCCCTGACAGACTGACCAGGAGGGGGCGACCAAGAGTCACCTGAGCGGTGCGCCCTGTGTGTGTGTGTGTGTGTGTGTAAAAAAGCAAGGAGTGTGACTAATACAGTTGAGGTTGGGATTAACTTTTCCAACCCGAATATCATTCTCTTTAAACCTCCTGACACAATATGCTCACTAACACACGCACACACACACACACACACACACACACACATACACACACACAAAGACATGTACACACACGCGCACACACACACACACACACACACATGTACACACACACACACACACACACACATGTACACACACACACACACACACACACAAAGACATGTACACACACACACACACACACACACACATGTACACACACACATGTACACACACACACACACACACACACACACACGTACACACCGTATGCAAATGGCTGACTTTGAAAATAGCAAATGTTTACTAAGATGAAAGGTTTGGCTTATTTTTTCCTCTCTGAGAGAATCCGAGCCAAAATGAGTGACTGCCAACAGTCTCCGTGTGTGTGTGTGTGTGTGTGTGTGTGTGTGTGTGTGTACCTGGCGTCTTTGTGCCGTCACACCTCCTTGGCACGTCCTCAAACACGAGCGTGTGTAATCTAGGTCCGTGTCATTGGCATAACAAAGATGAAATGTGCACTGGTAACATGTATTATTCTTCAAAATCTGTGATGAACTGTACTTTCAAATATCACCACTTCCACAAATGTGTGCTTCCCTCCCTTCCTGCATCCTTCACCCCCAAAACCCCGTTTCTCTCCCGTCCGTCTGTTGAGCTTTAAAAATTCATGACGTCTTGACAAAGAGGCTTTTATTCAGCGCCTTGAAATGTGTCAATATTAATCCCAGTTCGCTGGAACACCTCGAATTAGAATCAGCTCGCTCGTCAAATCAAAGAATTTACAGAATCATGAAATCACACATACATGTCAGGTGTTTCATTGAAGTGGAGTTTCACACGGTGTGGAATCCCCCCCCCCGTCAGCCGGCCGGCGTGCGAGGCGGCGGCGTTTCACGTGAGTTGCATCACGTCTGATTGAAGCGTCGAAATGAAAAGGGAAACTGCTCATCGACCGCTCGAGCAGACGGTGAGAAACAAAAGACTCTGGTGTGTTGTGCTCTGAAGATATCCGTGTGTGTGCAATTCGTTGCGGCTTGATTGGATTTCAGGAGACTATTGGGTCATTATCCAGATAACGTATCAACGCACCAGATGTAGACGGGGACATTTGGTTGAAGGGACAGTTCAGTGATTTTGAAGTGGTGGTTGTATGAGTTACTTATCCATAGTTCATATGTCAACTTTGGAGACGGAGGAGAAGTGGAAGTAGCGTAAGTCCGAGTCCCACTGTTGCAGAGCGGACCACTGGAAAACCTCTTTTTCGCCACATTTTTAAATGCTTACTTAAAAAATAATATGTATCCGTTCAATTGACGTTTAAGTTTGCACTTTATTTTCAAGCGTACTTCGGCCATGTAGTACTGCGCCAACTCACGCCGGTGCAGTTTCACTCCGCAAATCAGCTGTTTGACTCAAAGCTCGAGTTGGCTCAGTGATATATGTCCGAAGTACGCTTGAAAAAAAAGTGCAAACTTAAATATGAAAAAAATGAATACGTCTGTTAGCGTACAATTCAACAGACTTATATTTTTTTAGGTAAGCATTCAAAAATGTGGCGAAAAATGTGTTTTTCGGTGGTCCGCTCTGCAACAGTGGGACTCAGACTTACGCTTCTTCCACTTCTCCTCCAAACTCAATGACATCGCTGATCACCACCTCCATCGGGGGGTTCAGGGGCAGCCAGGAAATCTCAATTTTGACAATATGGGCCCTTTAAAATCGTCACTATGCTCTTTTGTTTCAGTTTAAAATCTCTTTCACCGGTAACGTGCATTCAAAGCTGAACACACTCCTGCTGCTTCATGTTCTCTCACTCTCCCGGTACCCAACTCAAGCGCCCACAGAGCCAGACAGAAATGATTTCAGCTCCAATCTCCCCCTCGCTCTCCGGGTGAGGTGACGAATGGGCCACTCTCGCCGCTTAAGGAGTCGCGTTACAGCGAGTCGGGGAACAGCTTAGACATAAACACAATCACGGCGACGGCAAGTTAAAGTGCACAAACACTTGAAGTAAACTCCGGGATGCAGACGATGAAATCACACACTCGGAAAAAAAAAAGATTGACGAACAACCATGAAAACAAATACACACCAAAAAAAGTTGCATTTAATATTTACAAGGCAATAGCTCACGACAGGCCGCGGTATAGGCTCATTATACCACATTTAAGGGGCGTTATAGCGGCATATACCACGGCTATGAACCAATCAGATCGCCTGATTTGACCTCCCCGTTTAATATATTGTCCATAACTATGTGTTCATAGTTCACGGACCGACCTCCGTGTGAGTCTCCATGTTTCTACGTCGTGTTGAATACGGTCGTTGAACTAAACGATCCAGAATACGTCGCGTTCATATGGAATCAGTGGTGCGCCGCCATAAAGTGTCCCCTGTCGGTCGCTCGGTTGGTTGCGGTTTGCAACTTTTACCACAAGATGCCGCCAGAACATTACAAACATTACACACTGGGGCTTTAACAAAAGGGATTCATGAAACTTGAACACACATAACACAAGAGTTTGGAGCAGAATCCGTCCGGCTGCGGGCGGAGGAGGTTAAACGCAGCTTAGCACAACAGGAGTGTTATCGGGGGTCAGCGGACACTTCACCGACACGATATCCCTTTGACGACGCGGTTCAGCCGGAGGAGCTGCAGGCACACTTTACGGCTTAGGGCGGCCTCTTTAACTGCTTAGACTATAATCTCCTTTGTGGCACTAAAAAAAATAAATAAAAAGAGCAGCAGCATAGGGTAAAAAAACCCCAGACAATAGCCCCGCGCTTAACAGATTAGACGGTCGTAAGGTTTTTGGACGCACTGTAAACGGAGCTTCCCTCTGCCCTCGCTGTCCCTTTTGTTCGGACACTTATCCACTTTGTCTTTCTGTAAATGCTCAGATCGGTTTTAAATGGGGGGGGGGGGGGGGTTGGGGCTTTGCTTGGGGTTTTTGGGGGGGGTTTAGGAGGAACAAGCTATAAGCTTAAAACCATTGAGGGGATTGTGGTTGTTAAATGTCACTGCGTCCCCTTAAGGAGATTCGGACTTTTCTTTTTTGTATTATCATTTTATTATAGCGATTCACAGCAGACCACTACCTCTTTTGTTTCACCCCCCTCCCCTCCCCAGTGCGGCTGACGAGGCTCGAATACAAACTGTGGATGAGGAGGATGAGAGTCGAGACGAAAGTGATGAGTCGTCGTGTTTCTAAGATGCTTATTGTTTGCTGAAAGACACTAAGCCTGGTTTTCTTTCTTTCTTTCTTCCCTTCTGCACTACGGACCACTTCAGTACATGAATCCCTGCGTCCACCTCTTTCTCCCCTCGTCTGTGTCCGATGGAAATAACTCACGGCATCTGAGCTTCAGGGTCACACTCGTGTGGAATCCACGAGGCTGTTAAATCAGGAGCAACTGGACTCGGTTGCAGTTGTAGTTTTCTGGAAGACGTTTCACCTTCATCCAAGAGGCGTCCTCGGTTCTCATCGTCTTCTCGTCCTTCAAGAAACTACAACCGTCGTCCAGTTGCTCCTTGTGGAGAACAATGACCTGGATGAATAAATGAGAATCTCCACAGACGTCATGTTGAATTATGTAAATCCGAGACATACATCACTGTAAAGCACTAGAACTCAAAAACTCTGCATACTTTGCTGCGTCACTTTCTTTTTTTCTCGCTGGTTCAATCTCTGTTATTCATCGTAATGACCGTTCAATAACGGAACGAATGGTCGGATGGGCTGGTTGTTCTTGAAGACGTTTCACATTCATCCAAGAGGCGTCCTCGGTTCTCATCGTCTTCTCGTCCTTCAAGAAAACTACAACCGTCGTCCAGTTGCTCCTTGTGGAGAACAATGACCTGGATGAATGAGAATCTCCACAGAAGAAATATCACTGTAAAAACACTAGATCTGCCTTATCGTCCAGGCAGGGACACACCAAGGCCAAATGAATTGCCACAACTCTTCAGACTTTGCTGTGTAACTTTCTTTTTTCTCGCTGGTTCTAGGAGTGTGGCTTCATCCAAAGGGACCTTATCAATCTCTGTTATTCATCGTAATGACCATTCAATAACGGGACGAATGGTCAGTTGATGGCATCATTTAGAAGATGCAATCTGTTCAGCATCTCACCGTATTGGTCGGCGCTCGTGCATTAGTCCGACAGTCGGTCGATATGTCTGCTTTACACACCGCACAACAAATTCTATAGCGAGTTGTACTAGATAAAAAAGATATTTTGGGTCTGATGTTCCTCCTTCAAGCTCGGGTCCTCTACCAGAGGCCTGGTACCCTGAGGGTCCTGCGCAGCACCTGAGCTGCTCCTACGACTGAACTCTTCCGGACGTCGTTCCTGGAATCTGCTGGAGCTTCTCTCCCAGTTTTGGTGGAGCTACATTCCCGAGTGCTCCGATCGCCACCGGCTCCACTGTCGCCCTTCCCCATTCCACATCTTCTCTGAGCTCCTGCTGGTTTTTTTCAAGCTTCTCCTGTTCCTTCTTCTTGGGATTGCGTCATCCATCACTACTTCCTCCTTCTGTTGTTTGTCGACCGCCGCGACGCGATCACCCTGTTATCAGTCAGGTTGTTGGAAGTCCCACGGGATCGTAGCTCGGTCATTCTCAACCTCCTTTGGAGGCGTCTTCCACGTCGCCCTCAGGACTTTGAGCCTTTGGCAGTTGTGTCGAGGAGAGCGGACGGCTGCAGTGAAAACAGCCATGACCACCAGAGCAGTTAAAGTCACACATGTTCTTTTGTTCATCATATCATTTCCTCACAATTAACTCATCAGTGGCGAATCTAAAAGAAAAACCTGCTGAATCAGGATCATTGTTTTTAACTGTGCAGGCTGTTTTTGACATATTTTTTTTCCCTAATACTGTGGGACGGCACCACGGAGTGTCGTTTTCAATGAAAATAAAAAGAAAACCAGGCCAGCGCTCCCCGAGGACCTGTTCTCACAAACATCCCACTTAAGGCGGCCGCCGCGTTTACTTATTATCGTCTGATAAAGACAAGAAAACAAATCAGAGTTTTGTCTAAGTTGCCCCTTTTCTTTTGCTGTGTCGTTCTATCAAAAGAGCATCACTAAGTCTATTGTCTGTGTAGCATCAGAGGAAAAACTGTGTTGTTAAAGTCTGAGGGTCGTACTTTTAACATCCAGATGAAGATATAACATTGTGTTTGTGTTCTACGACGTTGTAGCCATGAGTTCTCCTCACCTCCCAAGAACATCCCAAATTATATTATATTCCATGGAATCAGCTGCAGTTGAACGAGGCCACAGATGCTTTAAAACAACTGTCGCGAGGGATTAAAGGCGTATATCACTTGTATGAACTCATTTTAAATACAGGAAGGAATTATTGTATTAAAGAGAGAAAGGAATTATGCCATTAGTGGCCTGACCCCTCCCCCAAAGCTCTAAATGTCAGACACTTGACATGATTCTGGAGGCTGCTGGCTTTTACGGCTTACTTTTATTAAAATATGGACGCATGTGAGTGACAGCTCATGGGGTCGACCACTGTATGTCACTGGCGGTCCAGGAGATACAGAGACTCAAGTCAGAGTTAGAATAATTCTGACGTAAATCTCATATCTTGTAGAGGTCATTTCATATCTGGATAAGGAAACATATCATGAGCATGTACTGTAAGTTTAATTCCTTGGTGTTTTTTTTTACAATCACATACCTGCAAACATGTGTATTTCCTGGTTTGCCTTATCTGTACTATGTGTTTTGTTCTACCTGGCACTTGTTACCATGCTAACGCGCTAAGCTAATAACATGGTAAACATCATATAAACAGTTAGCAGAGATTTAGCCACGTTGCCTCGTAAAGGCCTCAATGGGTAAGTTGGTAGAGAGATAGCATTAAAAATGTAAATTGCAGATAACCTCTATTCCGCCCCCAAAGAAAGACTTTCATGAAATTAGTTTTGCGTGATGCAAGACGAGCCGGATGATTCAAGGTGTGATGTGATTTCCAAGAAGCTGACATTCCAGAATTAAATCAAATAGAATATGTGCACCTCAACCTTAAGGCGGACGGTTTATTGGTCGCCCTGATGTCGGCCGCGCTATTAAATCATGTTTGGAACATTTAGATACAATCTTTAGGATTTAGATATTAAAATAAATAAATCATACTAATATTGGTGGTCATTAGCCTCAATCAGAGTATTTCCTACCCATTCTTAAACATTCATATGGTGGAAGTTTTGGCCCCGTTTACGTTTCCTAACAACACAACAAACCACAACCCGAGTGTACTCCACGCATTTAATCATCATTTGGCGAACGCTTGAAAACGTGGCCGAGCTGCGCGATCCATCAGTTCTGCTGCCATTTTACATTTGAAGAAGTCTGCTCGGCTGTTACCTCATACGCCATAATGTAACTCTGACATCATGCAGAATTGATGCTCCCCCGTGATGGATGGCACAACCCTAAGCGAGTTTTCCAGGAGTTCTCTAATTGATTTTCAAACGGTTCAGAATTGAATGGAAACGTGATGGATGCCGCGGGGACGGCTCGGAAAAAGATCCATCCGGACGTGCGAGCCTGCGTGACCTGCTTTGGAGAATGACCGTAAATGAACTAAAGGCTCATATGAATTTAGGTTATGGGAGTTAAGACCTGAAAAAAGTGATGTGTACTCACAGACTATATTACATTATTTTGTAATATCCACTTTTCCTACTTTCACATGTGCTGCACTTTACAGTATCTGCAAACAAACACCACACTGCACCTGAATTTACTCCACTTCATTTCCTTTTCTGGTTTCCTTTATTGCTATAAATTTATCACTTTGTCATTTTCACAGCGACAAACTTTGGATTATTTATTTATTTTCATTTCATTTCCGTCTTCATGACTCTTGTAGCCTTTCAAACCTTCGCTTGAGGATAATTTAACTTCGCTCTCTGCCATTTCTTGGACGTAGTTCCCAGGTAGGAGGAACGACACGTTGATCATATTCCAATATTTAAGAAGTTATGATGTTTACCCAAAGTCCTGTGATGCTGCATTAGATGGAGTTGATATTCCTGCAACAGTCACTTCTCCATGATTGTTTTTTTTCCATTTCATTTTTTTCCATTTATTTATTTGTTTCGAGCATGTAAAATTCAACAACATAAAAAACAAAAAAAACAACGGCAGTTGTTGAAAACGTATCCAAAAAAAGATAACACAATTAATTTCATTGGCGAATTTCCTTAATTTACATTAAAAGGTGTCGGGAGAAGTATGAACTTATTTAATCCTACCCCTAATTAATTCATTATTTACAATAACTTATCACACCCATAGTTCCATATTTACAGTGAGATACAGTTCACAGTTTACATACAGCTATATACATAGAACCTTGATTGTCTTGAAGACAGAGCAATATAGCAATATATATATATATATATAATATATATAGCAATATATATAATGTGTATGTACACATTCTCATGTATACATACACATACCATACACACACCAACATATGTTTCAATAACAGATACATATGCATAACATGCAACCTTACTTGTCTACCTGCTCAGTGTGACGTCAGACAGGCGCACACACACACACACACACACGCACACACACACACACGCACACACACACACGTTCCGTCAGATCAGTGTAATGATGTGTTTCATCATTAATTTCATGTTTTTTGTTGTGTCCCTTTCCGCCGTCTTTCACGATAACCTTCCGTAAAAAATATTTCCCCGTCTCTCTCTTTCCTCCTCTCAGTATTTTTCCTCCTTCTCCAAGTGGAGTTTCTCTTCCTCGGCGAACAGACTGACGAGATGACAGACATTCAATTACCCTTTTTTTTTCACTAAAGTACATTTGATTATCTTGCAGATTCAGAGTGTTGCAGCAGGTGATCTCTGTTTCATCTCACAAATCCAACTGACGCTCACACACACACACACACACACACACACACACACACACACACACACACACAAACTTTACTCCATCTAAGCTAATTAGAAATGTATTTTTTCCCCCCTCACAACCCTGTGATGATGATCGCAGCAGGCCTGCTTCTGATTTCTCCGGCTCCGATCAATGTAATTCATGCAGCGCACACACACACACAAACACACACACACAGAGAGAGAGACAAAGTTGCAGCAAATTCGAGATTTTGATCATTTATGCCAAGACCGCTCCGCAGAAGAAATGCATTCTGGGAGGCGATGAGGCAGGTGGGGATGAGAGAGAAGAAAGAAAAACTAAAGGAGAAAGAGGAAAAAACTCAAATCTGGGCCTAAAACATGAAGTGTGAACACACATATGCGATATGTTAAAAACATGCAAGTCACATTAAAACATATACAGAAAAAAACCCACCACATAAAATATGTTCTTACGCATAAATACATTCGCACACAAACAAAGACGTGTGCGCACACAATCACACACGCGCCAGTGCATCGCTGCAGACTTCCTCTCCTCCCCTTCAGTCGAGTTGACAGCCTTTAGATAAATCACTCTGCGCCGCCGCCGCCGCCGCGGCGAGCGAGCGAGTTGGCTGTTCCACCAATTATTTTAATGAGAACATAAGCTCGCCCAATTCATCTGCGCGCCGTTCAAAGCGCCGCCCTCGGGGAAGACAGAATCCTGCTGCGCGGAGAGTTTTGTCGGCTCTTTTGTTTCGCCTCGGAAAATCGGTTATGAAACAAGAAAAAGCCGTTTTGTTTACACGTCAGATTTGCTGGGATGAGAATTTCCCCGCGTGTCTGCGCGAGAAAAAAAAGTGGTATTGCGTCTGGAGCTGCTGCCAAAGAGAACGTCTGGTGCGCGGAGGCGCTGCAGCGAGACGCTCGGAGGTTTGATTCCTTGTTAAGCTCTGAAATTTGGTTTGTTTTTGGGCAACGGACACTTTGTTTGGGAAAATATCATAATCATAATCATGGTTTAACCTCACACTCCCTTGGCCCCT
>NC_061520.1:1650000-1662500 GCF_022379125.1 Scophthalmus maximus
AAACAAAACAAATGAAAAAAGTGAGGTAGTTTTAGGCTCTCGCAACATTCGGGTCTCGTTTAAAACAGGAAAAATGAATGTTGGGGGTCAGTAACTTTATTTTTCATTTTTAAAGTGAGAGCTCAAATACTGTGACGCAAAATGAACATGAAGATAAAAGCGCGTGTTTGGACGACGAGCGGACGAACAACAGAACCTCACAGTTTATGTCCTCGGGGCAAAAAGAGAGAATCACACGCAGAAGCTCCGAGAGAGATTCACTGTAAAAAACATAAAAGGGAACAATATGAATCTGTTAAAAAAAAAAAATGGATGCCAGTTTCCTATTTGTCGAAAGTCCTGATGCCAAATGCTCCGCGTGACTCCTTCGAAATGGAAACGTGTCTCTGATGTGACGTTGCAGGATTTCAGAGATGTTTTTTTGTCTCCGACCGGACCGTCGGTCAAACCCGCCGCCGCCGCCGCCGCCGCCGCCGCCGCCGCCGCCGCCGGTGGACCGCAGTGTTTCTGTGCGATAAGCGGCTGAACGCGGCAAACAGGCGACTGAAGATGGCGGTAATTACTGTCTCGCCACGGAAAAAAAAGAAATCTGTTAGCACGTCACGCACAACTGTCTGTGTGTGTGTGTGTGTGTGTGTGTGTGTGTGTGTGTGTGTGTGTGTGTGTTCATGTAGATGAGCTCATTCCTCTATAACTTTCATACTACGTGTGTTTTATGAATGTCTCTTCAGTTGAGTGTCTGTTATTGTGTTTTTTTCGGTGTGTGTGTGTGTGTGTGTATGTGTTGTGTGTGTGTATGTGTTGTGTGTGTGTGTGTGCGTGTGTGTGTGTGTGTGTGTGTAGGTGTAACGTATACTCAGCATGAAGATGTGGGTGTCGCAGCAAATGTGTTTTCGTCACCTCTGTGAACCTCACTGCCTCTTTCTTCATTTATCTCTCTCCCACACACACACACACACACACACACACTAATCTGTCTCACATTAACACACACACACACAACGTGTCGTTAAGGTACCCGGGGCGGCCCCTCCGCTCGTCCTTTGCCAAGATTTAAATGAAGTTTTTCCGTTCAGTTCTGGTGCAGATATCCAGCGGTCAGCTGTTCCGGCGGCAGAGAGACACGACGACAAAGCGACTTGCTCACGACGCACCCTGCTGCCGTTTGTGACATATTACTTATTCCACCGATGAATCATAGTGACCACATGATTCGTCGCCCCGACCGCGCGCGGGGGGATCTTGGAAATGGAGAATGAACCGAGAGCTCCCAGACGAACGAGTCTGCCAGGCTGACGAACAACTCCTCCGATTCCCTTTGACTGGACAAAAACAACAAGAATTTAAAGAATTTAAACTCTCATCTTGTATTTCTTGTTGAACGTTTTGGACAAAAACGATCGCTTGCAACAGCTCGCTCGCACACTTTCATTTGAACTCATGAGAACAAGTGGCCGAACCCGTGATTCTTCAAGTGAGTCAATGCAAATGGTCATTTATTAACACAAGCAGCCGCTTGGCGATGTGTTTTCTGCTGCTTCATTTCAACGTAGATGTGGGCACTTTGTTGAGTCCCCTTACTGGTTTCAGCGTCGAGGAAAGAACAAACCCCATTGGCTGCGCTTCAGCGATCTTAATAAAACGTGGAAAGGTTCAAACGGTCCGAGGAAATTGAAATAAAATCCCCCCAAAAAATCAGGAATGCGTTTAATTAAACGTCGGTTGGTTTGTTTCTGTTGAGAAAGTTGCACTTATTTAATGGTGTGTTTGTCCCGCGGTGTGTGTGTGTGTGTGTGTGTGTGTGTGTATGAGGAACACACACATAATGAGCCCGCAGCCCAAGGCCGGCGCTCATGGGGATTTCTTAACCACTGCTTCATCTTCAGCGTGTGTGTGTGTGTGTGTGTGTGTGTGTGTGTGTGTGTGTGTGTGTGTGGCGTCACGCCTTTCATCAACTGGCCACGCCTCCGTTTTTAAAAACGCATTCACGCCTGCTGCTCATCCCGGCACCTCGAAAGAAGAACTTTGGAAACGCCACCTCGCCCACATTCAGTTTGAAAACAGAGATGTTTGGAAGCGATGACGTTAGTTCGCAGTCGAGCTGACGCGACCGCAGAGCAAATGTTTCGTTTGGCCGCAGGATAATTTCTGCTTATTCACGTCATTCGCGCGAATCAGGTAAATAAAGACATGAGCCCACGTTCCTCCTCCCACTTTCTCCGACAAACCTCCTCTGAACAAAACACACACACACCGATGGGAGGGGCCACACAAAGCCGCTGGTGCTAACTGGGGCTAAAGCTAGCGTCCAACTTCCTCGCTCACTTCCTGTCGAGCTCCTCTCCGTCTCCTTCGCCCCGGTCACGATACAAACAGGAACTCATATGTGAACACATAGTTATGGACAATATGTTCAATTTCTGTGAATAAGTTGCTCTAAATATTAGACACTGTAGCTTTAACTCTACAGTGATTCTTTTTCAGATAGACAATAATGTGCTGTTTCCTTGAACTAGGTCGGATGCGTTGAACAAGAAAGACGTTTTGTTTCGTTTTCTGTAATCTGACTTTAGTTTGGGAGAATTCCACCGGCCCAGCCGAGGCTCTGACCTCGACCCCCGTCCAGCTCCCTCGGGATTGAAGTGAAACACCAATTTCCAGCCAGTTCTTCTTATCACACGGCATCAGAGGCCGACCACACGAAAAAGCTCCAGTGGCCGAAGAAGGAAGCAAATCCCTGCAGCCGGGTCCCCGGAAAAATCCATCAGAGGGAAGAAAACCCCCCGCTCCTCTGGACGAGCGGCGGCGGCGGCGGCGGCGGATTAACGTCCGTGGTGTTTGGAATGAGATGTTGGACAAACTCATTTGGACGTGAGAAGAAGTGCAACTCTGTTCGAAGCCCTTTGAATTCCTCTCCAGTCACAACAGGGAAAGAAATCCTGAGCTCAAAAAAAGTACAGCGGGCCAAATTTCAAATATGCAGTTTCGCGACCTCCAGACAATTGAGACGTGGGGAGGGGGCGTCGCCGTCGGCAGTGTGTCGCGCACTCGCGCCATGGTCTCCGGCGAGCGAGACCAACCGGGCGCCGGAGCAGAGTTTGCTCGTGTGTTTACTCTGAAAAATCTCATCTCCTCTGAATCAATACTCCATTTGACCGCTCTCTCACAACAAGCCCCCGCTCCTCGCCGGCCCCTCGCCGGCGCCAACTTTCCTCCTTCTCGTTCCCCGGCCATCTTTCATTGCTCTTCACCACTCCCTCTTCTTCGGCTTCCTCGTCTCCATCCTTCCTTTTGCGCTCCTCTGTTTCATCCTTGCCTCCTCAGTCTTCCATCTTTTTCTCCGATGGTCTCTCTCCTCTTTCTTCCCTTGGGTCCAACCTTCCATCCTTCTCTACTCACTTGTTCCCTGTGTCCTCTCCCTCTCTTCTTCATCCCCCCAGCTTCTCCTCTTCTCTATTCCCTCTTTTTTCCTCTCATTTCATCCTCTTGCTCATCTCACCTGCAGTTCCTGACCCTTTGGTTTCTTTACCCCTCCCCCATCTTTGATTCCCTTCTTCTTCTTCTCCACATTTTTCTCACTATTCTCTCCTCTTTATTTCCACGATCTCTTCGTACCCCCCCTGCCCCTCCGTCATCATTATTGCCTCTCCCCTCCTAAAACCAATTTCCCCGCAGGTCGCGCCGGGTCTCTCTCCGTGTGTGCCCATGTTTAGTCGAGCGGCCGCCGTATTAAACACTTTAGCCCATTTCCTCTCCTGAGCCGAGAGGAAAAATGATCCATCGCTCACGGCGAGAGGAGCAGAAAAAAAAAAGAAAAAGAAAAAAGGGCTAAATCACATTGTGCCCATTCTTTTAATTAGCTTGTAATTGACATTTTAAATGCTTCAAATTTAAATTAGCCGGGCGCCGCCGCAGTGGAGGAGTGAGGAAGTTCGGTTATCGATGGCGAGAGTGAGAGGGAGGAGAAGGAGATAGAGGAGGTCACACGAGTCAGACGGACACAGGAACTCAGAGGTCAGAGGTCGTTGGTCAGAGGACGAAGAGTGAGACCAAGACTTGTTGTCTTCAAAATGACAACGATGGATAGTTTTTCAATATTGAAAGATCCCGAACGTACATCTTTAAAATGTATTTACTTAATTTTTTTGAGTTTCAGACGCATACTTTTTTTTTTTACATATAAAAATCATAATTTGTACGTATATAAATCATAATCATAGACTCAGCATGTAAACATAAAACAAAGAGAGGTCCCAAAAGAACGGACTCTTAAATACAGAATTATTCTTTGTTGCCACACAAATAAAAAAAAAATCAACTGAAGTAAATATAATTTTTCAATTTGGTTGGTCGTCAAATGAAAGAAGCCAAGACATAGACATACAGTGACATAAACACATGATCATATTAAATGTAATAGAAGTATTTTTTGGTACGGCATGCTTTTGAATTCCAAAGAAGAGGAGAATGTTGCTTGAATTTGAGTTTCTTTCCCTAATTCAGTAATAACCAGCATAAAGCATCCGATTATATATCTTTCTTCTCTTGTCCATTTGTTTAAGACAGACAGGGGTTAAAACATAACTCCCTTGTTGGAGGCAATAACTTCTAATAACTTTCAAGTTACCTACTTTAACACAGGAATAATAATAATAATACATTTTCATTTTGTAAGAGATCGTAAAGTAACCAATCCAACCCTCTGCAGCTACAGTTCATCCTTTGTAACATCATGAACAGCCTGTGATGACTTGACCTCATCAGTATCCATGAGGCAACTGCCAACGTTGGTCCAAAGGCCAAAGTGACCTCTGCGAACATCTCTTCGTCCTCTCCGTCTTTAGTCCGGCGTCGGGAGGAACCAAGTCCTCTGTGTCTGATGCTGCGCCCCGCGATCTACCTCCGATTCCATCAGTCAGTCCCCGGGCACGAGGAGGGGAAACAGGAAGCGGAGGTCAGGTGTCATATTTTAATACATTTGGCGCCGGACGCAGGAAAGAGAGAAGTAAAAAGAAAAATCATCTTTAGGATGTTTTAGATTGTTGTAGACACACGGGCGTCACACAGCAGTCGCAATTCGTCCCGAGAACAGGATACGCTTCGGAGAAAGAAAAGATTATAACATGATTCATATTCATATCTGTACCTGCTCTGAATACGTTCGACACATTACGGAGGAGGGAACCATCGATTTGGGGATATTGATTAAATGAACGTGATTTGCAGAGGCTCTTGTCAGAGTCAGGTGTGTGTGTGTGTGTGTGTGTGTGTGTGAGAGAGAGAGAGGGCGAAGGAGTGGAAATGAATGTGATTATTATGATTCTGGCCAGCGTCTGAGATGTGTTCACCAAGAGGGAACAATAGATCGGAGAGAGTAGTGACTGATACGATCCGACTCTTCTGATCGTCCGTGAGACGGAACGAAGGTGAAGCAGAGAGAGAGAGTGTGTGTGTGTGTGTGTGTGTGTGTGCGTGTGCGTGTGCCCACTGCATATTTGAGTGTGTGTGAAGAACAGTGTAGAAAGCCAGACTGACTGGGGATGTCAGCACTTTTCATCTATTTTTAAAGGAGCCCTTCACACACACACACACACACACACACACACACACACACACACACACACACACACACACACACACACAGAGGCAGGTATCCGCTCGTGCCCGATCTCTCCTCCGTGGTCTTTTGATTTCTCTTTCGGCTGCAGCTTTTCAAAGGGAAGTCCGCCACAGCGCTGATCGTTTGATCTCCGCCGCCGGCGGCGGAGCGACGGACAGAGAAGGAGATCCGCGGGTTCAGGATTAATAAGAGCCATCTCAATAAAGCTTCCTATGACAACACGGATAGGCTTTATTTATTCAAAGGCTCTGGGAATACAGCAAACGTAGCACAACGTAGCTGCTGTCAGACACACAGTACAGCGTTGCTCCGCACATTTCCCGCAGCCCCCTCGTTGAATTTCCGTAAGATGTCCGACGAGAGCGCACGTGGGAACACAGTCTCTCCGGAAGACTCGTGGCCGCGTCTCCGGCCTCCTGCTGCTCCACCGAGACGCCACAGAATGTTCCGGAGATGTTGGTGTCGGTTTGAACGCGTACGACCCGGAACGACCTCCTGCTGAAAGGTGAAGGGAAACTTCGGCAAGAGTCCAGTTTGCTTATTGGTCTTAAGTGGTGTGATCTAATGATGTGTCCAGATTCAGGGGTCACGTTTTCTGGAGGACGAGATCTGAAACGAGTGGGTCTGGTCTTCGGAGGATTTCCTACACCAGCGTGTCCCGTCCCGAACGTAAGCCTTAGATCAACGATGTCACCTCTCTCTTGCAAAGGTCAAAGGAAAAAAATTTTGGAATCCAATTTTGAGATGAAGATCCGTCTTTGGGCGGCAGAAAGAGGTCACATCCTATTTCGTAAATGTCCATCCATCGTCTGCCGCTTTATCCATTTGAGGGTCGCGGGGGGCTGGAGCCAATCCCAGCTGCCATTGGGCGAGAGGCGGGGTTCACCCTGGACAGGTCTCCAGCCTATCACAGGGCCACATACAGAGACAAACAACCATTCACTCTCACATTCACACCTACGGTCAATGTAGAGTCTCCAATGAACCTGACCCCATTCTACATGTCTCTGGACTGTGGGAGGAAGACGGAGAACCTGGAGAGAACCCACGCACACACGGGGAGAACATCCACACAGAAAGGCCCTGGTTGGTTTGAACCGGGACTCGAACCCAGAACCTTCTTGCTGTGACCATTGCAGCCTATTTCGTAAATGTTTTAAATCTAAACGTACACGGCGAAGGTTCCGTATGAAGTGACCTGTCATTTGGTTGTGAAGTGGATTCAAGGATAATTCAGTAAACTGTGACAGTTGTTCGTTTTCCTCCAGTTGACGAAGGAAGATGTGACGTCATGACTCCGTTCAGGAGCTTTAGGATCAGGACGGAACAGAACGATACGTAAAGAGGCGAAGGACCAAAGAGAAGATTTTATCTCCCAACTGTCAAATCTTATCTCTGTTTCTTCTTCTGAAATTCCCTTTGTCCACTTCTCTCTCTCTCTCTCTCTCCCTCCGTCCCCTTTGTTCCTGCTCGTCTCCAGATTCATTCCCTTCACCTCAGTGGAGATGGAGAAAGGGCCACTGACCCTCATCACCGAACGCATTACGAGCACCAGGCACCGCGTGAGTGTCTTCACTGTGTGTGTGTGTGTGTGTGTGTGTGTGTGTGTGTGTGAGTGTGTGTGTGTGTGTGTGTGTGAGTGTGTGTGTGTGTGTGTGTGTGTGTGTGAGTGAGTGTGTGAGTGTGTGTGTGTGTGAGTGTGTGTGTGTGAGTGTGAGTGTCTTCACTGTGTGTGTGTGTGTGTGTGTGTGTGTGAGTGTCTTCACTGTGTGTGTGTGTGTGTGTGTGTGTGTGTGTGTGTGTGTGTGTGTGTGTGTGTCCACCAGCAGCAGCATGTTTTTGCAGAGCGAGTTCTCTTTGACCTTCCGCCGATGAAAGTTCACGTCTCCCGTCGTCCAAAAGCTTTTCACGGTTCGTGCGTCGGGAATCTTACCAAAAAGGGAGAGAGATTTTCTCCTTAGAGCTTTTGTTGCATTTATCATGCTCGGTTTGAAAGTATATATACATATAAGTATATATAAATATCAATATATATCGATTGTTATATTGTCCTTGATTTTGATTGGCTGTTTCACACAAAGCCCTTGTTTCCAGTTGGCAGTTTAACTGCTGTTTTAAAAAGCAATCCGTCAGTCATATGGAACTCTACGTTACCATAGCAACAATACTACAGCTTCCTGCTTTGTCGCCAGCTACGTCTGGTGTGGCTCAATGAACCTTTACCATGAGTTACAGTGACCAGGAAGAAACGTGTCATTTTAATCCGCTTGAGAAAATCTCATCCGTTTTCATTTTCATTACTTTCATCATTCTCAACTAATCGACCAATTTTCAGCCTGGACAGAAATAACTTGACCTGATGCTTTTAACGCAAAAAACAACAATCAGCCATCAAATGTGTCACAGTCACGGTGAACACAGTCGCTCGTCGCCTCCACCGCCCGGACGGACGTCGTTGTTTCACAGACAACGTAGATGTTTTTGCTTTTTACATTTTGTTCCTCCATATTTCAGTGGTTCAACACAAGTTGTTACTCTAAGGAGGTAAAATGGATGAGTACAACAACCAAACCAGCTCCAACCGCTGACAGTGAACGCGACAGTTTTCACGAGTCTGTGGTGACAAATGGAAATATAATCACGCTCATATGAATTCAAGCAGTCGACTGCTGCTGCTGCTGCTGCACTCCAGCTTCTCCCAGAGGAAATGAAGTGTTGTCTAATCACCGCCCGTGATAATGACAGTGTACAGTTTTCACGTCAGGCCACACGAGCCCGGCGGCCGAGCACACGAACGTACAGCAGTCGGTTCTGTTGGTTTTCTATTTCAACTGATAAATCCACCCTCATAACTCCCCTCCATGTATATATGAGCTTCACTTCGGCGCCTAAAGACTTCATCTTTTTGGTGCATCTGCACATTTTTTTCAAGTGTTTATTGCTTCAAGTGAGTGTTTTTCTGTTCCCCAGAACATTGGATTTCAGAATGTGAAGAGGAGACTTTCACGCGTTGAGCTCGGTGTTGGGAGGGTTTTACCTGCATGAACATTCACTTCTGTCAGAGTAAGTGAGTCGAAATGGAAATACTTTCTTTCGTTCTGTCAACAAAGCGCAGAGACTCAATTTTTCCACGGCTTTTAATTCTCCACAAAACCAGTTGACGGGAGCAAAATGAAACTATGAGAGTTGAGGGTTCCACAGAAGACGGCATCAGGTCTCATTACTGCGAAGTGTTCCATGTTAGTTAGACAATGGAACAAGCTAATGCTACACGCTACAAGGTGTTCTACCTGGTTCAGTGTTTCCCCTATACCATTGAATTGGGGGGGGGGGGGGGGGGGCGCCCCGCCCTGCCCCGCCCCAACTGGAGCCCCCGCCCCGCCCGAAAAGTCAAATAAATTGTTATAATTTTTTTTTCTTCTTAGTATTTTACATATAATGCCAAGCAAAAGTCATTCAAGGTCACTTTCCATATACACCTTGTTCCTCATTTAAAAGATTGATGATGAAACCTGACTCCGCCCCCCCAAACCAGTAAACCGAGGGGAAACACCGTGGTTTGAGCGTTAGCATGATATTTCTGGCCAAAGAATGATGATGTTGTGTTCGACTTTGGTCCAATGTGTCGTCAAGAACTTTCCAGAACCCTTGTGTTGGTACCTCGACTGGGCCCGTGTAGTTTTTTTCATTAGAATGAATGAGGAGGGAAGTTTCATCTACACAGATACTGTGAACCCGAGAATATCCGCCCGTTCTCTGTCGGACGTGGACGTCGGTGGGGCCAGAAGGATCTCAACGCTAATCGGCTTTTCGCAACATCGCGTAACTCGAATATTTCGCTTGAGTTGAAATATCTGAACTTGAGCGAGTGAAGGGAATCACACGAATGTTGCGTCTTGGTGTCGTCCCCGGCTCGAGTAGACCGCATGGCTCGTGCCGGTCGTCGTAAATCTCATAGTGTGACAATGTTTCATCATGTTTGGTTTGAACGCACCGTCAGAGAACAAGCATATCTCATATCTCATACCTCAACTATCAGTGAAAAACAGCACGGCGTGGCCAAGTAGGCACTACATTTTGCATGTGCTGGTTATTGAGGCATGTATTACTGTGAAGAGTGTTTCTGTATGTGGATGTGAATCAGTAAAAATATGAATGGGTACATCTTGTAGGTGTGTGTGTGTGTGTGTGTGTGTGTGTGTGCCTGAGCGTCTACTGATTGCGGTCAGATGGAAAAAACAATTGGAAACGCCTCTCCGGCTGATAGACCCGTGTAATCAGCGCTTACGAAGTGAGCTGTGTTCAGAATAGCAATGTTTTTCTTGCAACACAGCTAGTTACCATATAGATAAGACAGAAACAACAGCCCCATTATGGTATTCCTGTCCGACACAAGGGCGCAATCAGGGCCCCCGCATCTGATCTCAAAAACAACCTCTTCAGCTTAGTATCGTTCCAGGTTGTTGACCCAAAGCCTTTAAGAGGCTAAACGTGAGATCCACAGGTCCTGAACGTGAGATCCACAGGTCCTGAACGTGACATCCACAGGTCCTGAACGTGAGATCCACAGGTCCTGAACGTGAGATCCACAGGTCCTGAACGTGACATCCACAGGTCCTGAACGTGAGATCCACAGGTCCTGAACGAGAGATCCACAGGTCCTGAACGTGAGATCCAGGGGTCTCGAATGTGAGATCCACAGGTCCTGAACGTGAGATCCACAGGTCCTGAACGTGAGATCCAGAGATCCTGAACGTGACATCCACAGGTCCTGAACGTGAGATCCACAGGTCCTGAACGTAAGATCCAGAGATCCTGAACGTGACATCCACAGGTCCTGAACGTAAGATCCAGAGATCCTGAACGTGACATCCACAGGTCCTGAACGTGACATCCACAGGTCCTGAACGTGAAATCCACAGGTCCTGAACGTGAGATCCACAGGTCCTGAACGAGAGATCCACAGGTCCTGAACGTGACATCCACAGGTCCTGAACGTGACATCCACAGGTCCTGAACGTGAGATCCAGAGATCCTGAACGTGACATCCACAGGTCCTGAACGTGAGATCCACAGGTCCTGAACGTGAGATCCACAGGTCCTGAACGTGACATCCAGAGATCCTGAACGTGAGATCCAGAGATCCTGAACGTGACATCCACAGGTCCTGAACGTGAGATCCACAGGTCCTGAACGAGAGATCCACAGGTCCTGAACGAGAGATCCACAGGTCCTGAACGGGAGATCCAGGGGTCTCGAATGTGAGATCCACAGGTCCTGAACGTGAGATCCACAGGTCCTGAACGTGACATCCACAGGTCCTGAACGAGAGATCCACAGGTCCTGAACGTGACATCCACAGGTCCTGAACGTGAGATCCACAGGTCCTGAACGTGACATCCACAGGTCCTGAACGTGACATCCACAGGTCCTGAACGTGACATCCACAGGTCCTGAACGTGAGATCCACAGGTCCTGAACGTGACATCCACAGGTCCTGAACGTGAGATCCACAGGTCCTGAACGTGACATCCACAGGTCCTGAACGTGACATCCACAGGTCCTGAACGTGACATCCACTGGTCCTGAACGTGACATCCACAGGTCCTGAACGTGAGATCCACAGGTCCTGAACGTGACATCCACAGGTCCTGAACGTGAGATCCACTGGTCCTGAACGTGACATCCACAGGTCCTGAACGTGAGATCCACAGGTCCTGAACGTGACATCCACAGGTCCTGAACGTGACATCCACTGGTCCTGAACGTGACATCCACTGGTCCTGAACGTGACATCCACAGGTCCTGAACGTGAGATCCACAGGTCCTGAACGTGACATCCACAGGTCCTGAACGTGACATCCACTGGTCCTGAACGTGACATCCACAGGTCCTGAACGTGACATCCACAGGTCCTGAACGTGAGCCAAACTGGCAATTTTTTTTGGTAAATCCTGTAATTCTGCTACAATAACGCCACGGTAACAACAGCTGTGTAAATAATGGGACAGTTTTGAGGAAAGGGTCGGTGCTGAAATCAGAAGGTCAAAGTGGCGGTTCACTCCCCACCGGATCCGACGCCGTGACCTTTAGGAATACGTGTCAGGTGCCGGACCTGCTGGTCCCACGGGGAGGCTCGGGACTCGGCCCGGCGTCCGTCTCATCTTTCTATTACCACGAGCAACAGGGAGCCGCAGTGAGGAGAGAGCAGAGGGTCACTCCTGGGGATGTGTGTGTGTGTGTGTGTGTGTGTGTGTGTGTGTGTGTGTGTGTGCGTGTGCGTGTGTGCGTGCGTGTGCGTGTGTGCGTGTGTGTGTGTGCGTGTGTGTGTGTGAGAGAGAGAGCATCTGGATATGCAGAAACTAAGTGTGTGTGTGGGTGCATGAGACAGGAAGATAATTTGTGTTTGTAAAACTGCATGTGAGGGAAAGACAACACCTGTGTGTGTGTGTGTGTGTGTGTGTGTGTGTGTGTGTGTGTGTGTGTGTGTGTGTGTGTGTGTGTGTGTGTGTGTGTGTGTGTGTGTGTGTGTGTGTGTGTGTGTGTGGGTGGGTGGGTGGGTGGGTGGGTGGGTGAGTGAGTGTGTGTGTTAATATGGGCAGCTGAGCACACGGTAGGGTGCGACAAGGTACCCTCCCACAAATACATCATCACAAGTCAGAAGTTATATGTGTGTGTGTGTGTGTGTGTGTGTGTGTGTGTGTGTGTGTGTGTGTGTGTGTGTGTGTGTGTGTGTGTGTGTGTGCGTGCTTCAGTATGGGCCGCTGAGCACACACACGCAGCAGGGGACCAGGAGGTGATAAGTCGGCCTTCTACCTAGAATTATAATGACGTCGCTGCTCCTGTTCCCCGCTGGACGCCCTGCAGCAGCATCTCTTAC
>NC_061520.1:1667500-1690000 GCF_022379125.1 Scophthalmus maximus
CGTTTTCCGACGCTTCGATTATTAATTCGCTCCTGTTGTGTTAGAATGTGATCTCGTGTGTTGTCAGAAACTAAACACACACACACACACACACTCTGTTCCTGTGTGATCTGCGGCGAGCGGCGAGATGTTTCACACGTGGACTTTCATCACGCTGACTCACCATCTCTCTGTCGTCACAGTCACCACTTGTGTTTCTTCGGCCTTTGTCTGCGTCGGGACGCTCTCTCTGTAACTGCTTCTTGTCGACCGACCGCCGTGACTTGAGGAGCGGAGCTCGTTCACGCCGCAGCCGCACTCGTTGTTGTCTCTTCCTTCGTCCCTCCGTCCTCGTCTCGTCGTCTTCTGTGAGGCAAACAGTTCTGTCTTCTCACGATGTCATCCATGACTTGCCGTCACTCCCTCCTCTCCTCGCTGCTGTTTGATTTCATTTTTCACAAGTGACAGGATATAGGTTAGCATTAATTTGTTGCTAGGCTAGCAGGTGTTTTTCAAGTCCGTCTATAGTGGCTGTGTGTCCCGAATCAGGGGCCGCGTCCTTCGGAGGGCGTGGACCACGTGGCCGACCGCCGTCGCCTAGTAACGGAGCTGCAGTCGACCACGTTCCCGAAGGTTCGTCACCGCCGAACCAATCGACAGCGCCCGCCCAACAAGTTTCCATGTCAAGGCCCCAACCTTTAACATTGAGGTACGTTAGCGATATTCGTCAGGCACGTGGATCCTGCCAGGACCAACAAAAAAGCCTCTTGGAGCCATGACATCCGATCAACAGGAAGTGTGCAATTTTTAAAAAGGAGGCGCCCCCTGAATTGGGACACGTGTGTGGTGGTTAGTCCGGTTAGACCTGTAGTCTGAGTCTCTGACGGCTGCCGATCAAACCAACTCATGATGAATTGATCTATTCATTGTTTTCACTCACATAAATCCCCGTAAAAAAAGAAAGAATATAAGACGTCACCCTGAAGAAAAGCACCAGCGAGCCTCGGGGAGTGATCCCTCTCAGATCCACGTCAGAGTAAGCCGCCGTCTGGCTTGAGGTTTTGAAACGAGAGCAGAGCATTAGATTCCCCTGTAAAGTGATGGATGTCTCTTTTCTTTTCCTCCGGCTGCTGTAGAGAAGAGCCCGAGTGGTTTTGTCTGGTTCCCTACACGTCGACTGAAGAGAGAAAACGCTGCTCGGCGATTAAACAAAGTCGTCTTCTACAGGGTTTGGTTCCCTTTGTGCTTCTTTTCTCCTCTGATGACAATAGATATATGATGATACTCACGACGCCAAATGATCTGTCAGTCAGACACAAATTGATCGATCAAAGGAGAACTGACAAAACAGGTTTGTCCATCAATGAATCGTCCAAAATCTGCAGCCGTTTTACTTCCAACGGGTTCCAAATGACATGTGGATCAGATCCCTCACACCTGTACTCTCCCGGTCTGACGGTCTCTCATCCGAAAGCCAATTCACCTGCCAGAGCTTCCTCTTCCTCTTCCTCTTCATCATCCTCCCCGTCACTGGTCGGCCAGCTGCCTCCTGAACACCTCTGAAGTCCGCGGTCACTTCCTTAGTCTCTCTTTCTGGTTTTGTTTTGTTTCACCCTTAACCAGCTGGTGAACGTTGAGGATGTCTCCTCTGCCCCCAAAATATAAAGTTGACGGTCGGGTCAACAGATTGCCCAACCTGTGGATTGACAAAAGGCACAAACCATAGAGGCCAGATGGAAAAGATTATAAATGTGTCTCGAGTTGCATATAGTCTGAAGTTTATACACGATATCATAACTTTCACATATCAACCGTCAGGCTGATTCAACCCGAGGTAAAATTAATCATCTCAAAAACTTGAGTTGCTGATATTTGTATCTGTTGAAAATCAAATTAAATCCAGAGCAGCAACGTCCCCTTCACACGTCTCCATCCGTTTCTCTCGTCGCGCTCGTCTTCATCTCTTTCTTTAAATATCCGCAGCTCGTTTTCTCATTTCAGTCTCTTTACCCTCTCTCTCCTGACAACATGACACACACACACACACACGCTCACACACACACACACACACACTCACACACACACACACACACACGCTCACACACTCACACACACACACACACACACACACACACACTGTCTTTCTAAGCCACAATTACCACCGAGCGATTCCTCCACATGGCTAATATGCTCCGTTAAGCCTAAGTAAGCACTCTGAAATTAGTGCCGGAGTCCGTCGAACAAAGGCTCCGCTCTCACACTTCCCCGACGCCGAGCTCGTCGGGCTGCGCTCCGTGATACTGAGGCTCCGTGATGGGAGTCGGCGAACTCTGTCCGAACGCTCCCTGCCGAGAGGCTGAATAATAATCATCATTGCTGCCGTCAGCTTTTTAACAATTCAGAGACAATTCGGCTGATTTCACTGAGAAGCTCAGAGTTTAACTAGGAATTCGGCTGCTTCGTCGCGACCTTTGCTTTTTCTTCTGGTGGGTGTTGGCACGGAAACGGTGACCAACAGCAACAGCAGTCTATAAACTGCACCACAAAATTCTCACCGACTGTAAATACAGATGGGCGACAGCTGCTCTGAAGTGAAGCCAAATCATCATCATCGCCCTCTGGTGGCTGGCTGCCGTATAGGTCATAGGCCCCGCCCCCTCCCTGTTAGCAGATTTCACACTGATTTCATGTTTCTGATCAGTTTGGTTTTAATTAGTTATTACATGCTTAAAAAACTTTACCTTACAAAAAATACAAAATATAAGAATTTATGTTGTTTTCTTCGGGTCAAATCCACATCATCCATCCATGTGAACTTTGAGAGCTGAAACAACACAAAAGTATGGACAAAACACTCGTAACGTGACGTTCATTTCCTGGTGTTCGTCGTGACTCTCTTCTGTTTCCATTAATTGGACCGCACTTGACCTGAGCGGCCGTCGTATTACTTCTCTCCACAACATCAGACTCTGTGTCTGTGACTCTAATTAATATTATTCCATTAACATGCTCATTGTGGCGTCGGGTGGCAGGAGGCAGCCGAGGGAGGAAGTCGAGTCAAACTATTAAGGAAGCTTCTTTAAACAGTCAGACTGCACACAAGAAGATTTCAATTATATAGACAGACGTTGACATGTAGAAAATTCAGGTTCGTTTTGAGGATGGCGAGTCAAAGATTGGGGTCATCATTAAACAATAACTCATTTTTTAAAAATACATTGTGTCTTACGTGTCAACCTGCAGGATGTTGCTGTCAAAGGACGAAAGCGAAACCTTAAACCGTAGCTTTGTAAGAACAGAATGATGTGACGTTGTGAACACATATTTTATTCTGGAGAGCGCAGACCGACAATATGTTTTTGCCCTTTCATTCATACATACCCTACATATATTAATAAACCACAGCGACATTTTGATTAACTTCCACTGGAAACAATCACACCTGAACCTGAATCATTACTGCAGAATAATTGGAAATGAACATAATTCATAGACGCTGTGTGCATGGGGTTTAGTGTCTATGACAACCACCGCCGTCACATGATGGACGATCAATTTTCCCCTGTTTGCTTTTTCATTATTATTTCAGTTCCGGACTACTATAATCAAAATTAATTCATTTCAATAATTGCAAGTGGTTGTATTTGGCTCATATGGCTCTGTTCCAGGACTTCCCTGCTCTTCTGTGTGCATACATGGAAAGTCTGAGGTAGGGAGAGCGCATGTCCCTACCCCGTCCAGGTACGTTTTTTCGGTTGTTGTTATAGTTTCTGTCTGACAAACAAGATTCTCCTCCATTTTCTCGGTAACCAAGGTGACGGGCCCCGCCCAACCTACCGTGATGTCACCCGTTGGTTTGTCAGCTGCCATTTTGAAGCCACCATCTTGGGTTTTTTTGCAACCAGACGTAGAATTCAGGGCGTGGTCTGACCAACACCACCTGCACTGATTGGACGGACCAGCTGTCAATCACACTGTATCCACACTCCAATGTACAAAATGAAAATCATGTATTGAAGACTTGAAAGTAGAGATTGAACCATAAACTCCTCAGGAAAAATGTTTACTGACGTTATTAATCAAGTGAGAAGTCGAGTCATGTTCTCATAGAGTCGCCCTCTGCTGGTCAGTACACAGAAAACAGGCTTCAGTACACTTCAGTGTTGGCTTCATTTTCCACTTCTTCCATTTTCAAGTACAGTCTATGGCCTCGCCTCCCATCTGCCAGAAAAAGAAGCTACAGTAGCGAAACCAGCTCCTTTCTGAAAACTTTCAGAGGTTTCCAAGTAGAAAACGTTTTAAAAGGACACGACTAGGTCGAACGATTTCCCTCGCGGCGGTCACACACACCGTCCTGCTCATTGGGAGCAATTTAAAAAAAGGCGTTGGCGCTTTGAAAAAAGAATTAAAAAACACTACATGGGCACAAGCCCCGAGGCCTGTTGTGGCCTTCTCGTTCAACTTGACCTCGAGCGCCATTCAAAAGCCCGTTGAAAAACCAATTAGTCGACTCCTCTGCCGCAGCAGCAGTGTCGACGGTACGTTCTCACCAAATCACCGAGACGCTCGCTGCATCGCAGTCGTCAGACAGAGCATCAAGGCGACGTCCTCGCCAAAGACTTGTTCTGTTTGAATCGTGGCTTTCTGTACATGCGACGAAACAATCTCTACTGATGTGGAAGCTGTTGGCGATATTCGTCTTGGTCTCACTCTCTCTTCTCCTGCAGTTAGTCCATCTTTCTTTTTCTCTAACCTCTCGGTCTCCGTGTCCTCACCTCCCCTCGCTCTCTTGCCTCTGGTGATTTTTTTAAAAAGTCTAGTCAGCAGAAAGACTCCGAGAGAGGCTGCTCCCCCACTTTAACTTCATTACGTCCAATTAGTGGCCTTGTCCTTCAGCAGAGTTCACAGTGGCGTGCGAGGTGCGAGACCCAGCAGCCGCCCGGAGCTCGGAATTAACACCAAAGTGGTTTAGTCGTTATCGGACTCTTTGGTTTTCTTCTGTGCCCCGTTCGGTTTTGTCGCTGCCACAATGCTGTTGTTCACGCTGCCATTTCCCAGAGTCAACTCAATATCATGATGATTAAAGTGATTCATTTGATGTAGCAGTATCATTGTGCCGGTGTCTTACGCATGTTTCCTACCTCGCCGCTGTCCCTCCGTTAACCTCTGCTCGATTCTGCTCACAGCAACTTGGGCAAATCAAACCAACCTGTCATCTATGTTTAAAGTCAAAGCAGTGCTCCAAATATTAAATTAGACTCCCAACATTTTTAAAACTTAAAAGAAAAGAGAACCCCAGCAAAAATCTTATTTATCATAAATTCCTTCTCAAGCATCTTTTTCGCCTTAGTTGACCATATTCATCTCCAGCCGCTCCCTCCAGTCCTGAAGGCCGAGGTTTTTCTAAAAGCGGTAATGAATATGTGCGATATGGTTCCTCTGAAAATGGAATTAGTACGGAGCGTTCTACTGTGCACCTTTGCTTTCCACACAGTCCAATAGATGCAGCTTGTTTCCCCGACACCAGGCAGTTCCTTTGATTTATTTCTATGGATTTTTTGACAAACTGAAAACCAACAGATGATGTGAATCTTTTGCAGATGTGTCATTACTAAGCAGTGACGGCTTCACAATTCTTCAGTCTCCGGGTCTCTGGTTACTCAGAATGAGGCGAATTCACACTCTATTCCCATTTAATTAAAACATCTTCTACCCAAACTTTATTTTGGCTCAAAATTGCAGCAGGAATTACAATTTTTTCACACTATTATATGTAATATTTTGAATATTAAAATTGCTGCAGGGGCAGAATGAATTTCTGTCTCAGTGCATTATTATGCTTTCAACTTCTTCACCAAACCAACTACCAATACTGAGAGTATTTATAAACCTGCTGAGCAGTAATGGCATTTGCTAAATATTATTTTTAGTGATTCAGGCATTTGGTAGAAAAACGATAAAGCTCTATTTTTTGGCAAAATGTATTTCAACAGAGCAACACCTTCAACACACCTTAAAATAATACTTCAAAAAAGTGTGGTGAGGCCAAATCCCGATGATTCTTCAGTCATGAGACAATATGTGCAGTGAGTCTTTTAGGCAACAAAAACGACATGTGGTGAAAACAACAAAAGCTTTTTTGGCGTTTGTTCCGTCACAGAGCCGCTGCGTCCAACTTGTCCATTGTGTTCCGCGCTCGCCGTCGGCCTGATTTCCCATACGTCTTCATTTTGTCTCCGACTCCGCGGAAGCCCGGTGGAAGTGATGGATGGTGGCGCGGGTCACGCATGACTTTGCATCTCGTTAGCTTCCGCGGGCGCGAGCAGAGCCGGTGGAGCAGCGGCGGGATTTACTGACACAAAAAAGGTAAATGCGCTTGTCTGTTTCCGTTAAGGTCATGGCTTGTTGTGTTTTTTTTATTGTAGCTTCACATGATGTGTTTTCACTTTCACACCACCTGTTCATATTTTTACATTCATTTTATACCGTGCAGAGAAGGTGAGATACTCGTTCGAGACGGATTTCTACTCCCTCAGTTAGTCACGGCACCGATGTCAAATACTCAAACAGCAAAATGTACTTATGATGTGGTTCTGCAGTAAAATATGGCTTTGATTCAGGAGGTAGAGACGGTCGACCACTGACCAGGAGGTCAGCAGTTTGACCGCTGCAGGTCTAAATGAAGCTGGTGACTGTTGAACTAACACGGTGAATGTTCTTCTGTTTGGTTGAGAATTGTAGAACTTACAGAGTGACACCCGTCATGTGGTTCACATTTAGGGTTTGAAGCCGTGCCATCGCCCATGGTGACGGCAAAGTGGATTCAAGTCAGCGCCAACGTCCTGGGAAAAAGATTTATTGTCACCGTAGTTTTCCTGAGAGAGCTAAACCCAGTTTTCCCTGTGGTCAGTCGGGGCACTGGACAGGACTTCCACAAAGACCATCATTAATAAAAAAATGTGTTCTTCTGTTTGTCTTCTCTCGGAGCGCAGAAAGATTCTTTCCGTCATCAGGCTGTAACAGCAACAAAGACCTTGTCATCACCTATGTCTTTTCCTTCTACTACAATAGCTAGCTGCCTCCTGTATTCGTCCAAAAGTCTGAACCATCCCAAAAAGTTGTTTTCACGCTGCCAACAAACCGAACCATGGTTCAGTTTGATCCGGACCGAGACCACCTCTTTTTGGTTGTAACAAATTTTGGTCCATTGGTTCCGAGGAACCGTTAACACCTGCAATTTTGGTTCGGACCAAACTGTAAAGTCGGACAGGTCCGAACCAAAATTGCTAGGTGTGAAAATGTCCAGACGTACTAGTCATGGGCCCAACAACCCCCAACTGGACGTTATGCCTGAATGAACGGGACTGTGAGCACCAGACGTAGAGGCCTTACTAAAGCTGTGGGTGAGGTTCTGATGCACAGACGCAGAATAAATGTTCAAATGTGTAAAACTGATCGGTGTAAACGGTGACGGATGGGATCTGCCATGAACGACCAAATAACCTTGTAACAAGTTCTCCAGCAGAAATGATAACGATGACAATAACCCGGTTAGACAGAGAGAGAAAATATATATCACGGTGCCGCCCTGAACCTCCCGTCCTCCCCCAGATAATGACATGTCAACGAGAGCAAGTGAAATGGGACGATTTTCAAAGTCATTACAAACTGAGTTCTGAGAAAGAATCTGAGGCTCATGATGTCATCAGCATCTTTGTCGGTCTTTTGATGCTCCGTGTGCGTTTTCCCTGCCACTGTACGTGTTGATGCTCTCCTGCAGACTTCAGTGTCATGTATGTGCGTTATGTATGCTTTCAGCGTACCTTTAAAAAAGAGAAGTGTGTGCGCTTGCATCAAGCGAGCCCAAAGCCGAGCTGACAGACAGCTTCCCTCCGAGGAGCCCCTTAGTGTTTCTGATTGATCGCCATAATGCCAAGGTACAGGCCCCGTCCTTGGTGCCTATGCTAATCGCGGGCTCATGCATATTGATGAGCTCCTTGGGAATCAACCAGCTAAATAAAGGATGAGGCCGTTGGCTCGGAGCTGTGTTCATCACTGACTCTTGATTGATTGGAAAGAGAAAGAAATCAGCCTGTAAAGACCTGTGGTTGTTTTGTTGTCCTCCTCCCTTTAGCTGGAGGATCATAGTGGGAGCGCAGGACCTTTTTTTAAATTAATTTTTTTTAAATCTACACAACGTGTGTGTGTATAGACACTTTTTGCGTTTTTAACCTGCAGCAGGAGCATCTCTGTTTTCTCTGTTATCTTTGAAAACAAGTTCTGCGTACAGCGGTCTGGAGAATCACTGGACCAGATCTCTTTTTTCCGACTCTGAAGCCTGAGATTGATTTTTCAGAGCTCGACTACGTTACATTTCATTCGCTGCTGGGCCATAAACACAGCGAGAATAATTTAGTTTTTGGAGATTTTAATCTTCAACGTTCGTATATTTGTAGAAGCAGAAGCAGGGAGACCATGTTTAAAGATCTAAAAAATGTTTTAGTGTAAAATATTTTGTGCTTAAGTCAAGATATGGAATCTATATATACACACACACATATACGTATATATATGCTGGAAAGAAAGAGGTGAGATCAGATTCAACATTTTGGTCCCTTTTATTTCATGTTAACCACATTTCAAACAACTAAACAACCAATGGTAAATGGCATCACCAGATCTAAACAACACTTTGACAAATAATCATCATAATAATAATAATTATACAAAAGAAATGTACAAATTCAGGACGGAAAAAAAACCCAAACCAAAAAACCCCCAAAGATCCAGAAATAAAAAATAAAATTAGATATTTCATACAGATGAATGGCCGTGAACTGATATAATACAATAAAGCCTTAGTGAAAAATAAAAAAATGGAATAAACATTTCTGGCATTCACATTGTCTTCAATATAACACTGTCTCCATAGGTCCATCAGCGAGCCAGACTGGACTCCAGCAACAGAAATACAAAATCAAATAATAACATCAAAAGTTAAGCGACTTAGCGCAGACGGAACATTTTGCCACGAGCATCGAAAGCAACGAGCACCGGAGTTCAAATGTAAAGTTTCATCGTTCCGAGTTTGGGACCAATACCAAAATACTGACACCTGCTGATGTGACGTGATGGTCGACGTAAACGCAAATCCTGGGGGTGGGGGGGGGGGGGGGGGGGGTTGATTCTCCTAAATCATATCACAGTCCTCGTGGTTTGTATTTTAACATGAGCTTTGTTTTCTTCTTACATCTTGAAAAGGAGAAGTCTGATTGAACGAGGGGGAGGTAGAGCGGAGCAGAGGACGGAGAAACACATCCTGCAGAATTCTCATTAACGTCCAGAGTCGCCCGCGTACTTCCCCTGAGCTGGAGCTCATGTTGACCTTTCTCTCAGCCCCGTCGGGGGTCAATCGCGGACCCAATCATCCCCCTGTTAGGCCCCGTTGAGTGAGTTCGTCCAATTAAAATTCTCTCTCTTTTTTTGAGCTTGTCGGAAAAGTAAAGTAAACGCGACGCGTCTCTTTGCCTCTTTGTGTTTCAGTGTGATGGGAGAAGAAACGCTCTGATCCCAGTTCACTGAAACAGGCGTCTGGGGGGCGGATCGCACGTCCGTCACTTTGTCCCACTTCTGTACCGGAACTAAAACCATATCTGTCCGAGCGATTCGGAAGATGAGCGTATGACTTACAAATACTTATAAACGTCACAGCTGCCACAGGCGGCCGATTTAAAATAAGCTCCACAGTCTGTGATACAATAAACTCCATCTGCCGATAAAAAAACAAAAACAAAAACAACAACAACATATTTTCATGGTCACAAAAAGAAATATATAAAAAAATAAAAACACAATTCTCACAGGACAAGGCAACGAAACACAGGTGGAACTTCCCAGTTCCACTGTCCTGAAGACAAATGTTGGACGATTGATCGGTTGCTTTCTGATTTCAGATAATAATTTGCCCCGGTTTGTTCATCGTCATCTTAATAACCACATTAAGCAACTGGATAAAAATGAAACATAAGTTAGTTTTTAAAATCTTCATAATTTTTTTTTTTTCAATTTTCAGCACAGTTCATACCAGTGGAGAGCTGCGGGACGAAGTGGCTCATTCTGCCACATTTGCAATATGCAAAAAATATATGATTGATGTTTTTTCAACGGACAGTTTGTTGTACGGTAACATGTGGAGCCAGAGTCGGTCTGGAGAAACGATGAGCTTCGTCTGCGACGTGTCTGGTGCGTGACGTTTGTGTGTTTGTTTGTTTGTTTGACTGTGGTTGTCTTGTCGTATGTACAGTAAGGCCGGATGCACACTGCGAGCGTTGTTCCATAAAGCCCATCTGGGAAGAAAAAGATTCAGGAATCGACTTTTTCTTACGTCGCTGAAGGAAAAAAACTAAACTAAAAACTAAAAAAAAGCAGGAGCAGAGACAACAACGTGTGATCATCTGAAAGGCAAGGCAAGGATTTCTTTTTCTTTTTTTGTGTTTGTTGTTCTTCTGCTCCTATGAACCTGTGAACATGCTACTGTACGTCGCTGAACCTCTCGTCATGAGCGAGGGAGCTTCTGGTTCCACTCGCTAGATTAGCATTAGAAAAACAAAATGGCAGAAATATTAACAAGTGTCTGTGTGTTCGTCCAGTAAACTCCACCTCGCTCCAAAACCGCTGAGCTAAACTCGCCCCAACACTCTCTACAGAAATTAAAGAAGAAGAAGAAGAAGAAGAAGAAGAGGCTTCACTGTGCATCCAGCCTTCAGCGGGAGACAACATTCAAGGCGTAGAATATAATATCTAAAAAGGAAATGCTGTACAATAGTCACATCACAGCCCAGCAGAGAGAGAGAGAGAGAGAGAGAGAGAGAGAGAGAGAGAGAAGGACAGAGAGAGAGAGAGAGAGAGAGAGAGAGAAGGACAGAGAGACAAGGACAGAGAGAGAGAGAGAGAGAGAGAGAGAGAGGTGGCGCTTTTTTAAACATCTGAATTTTTTTTTTTCAACATATCATTTTTAATTTTTTCTTTGTACAAGCATGTAAAGTCCCAGGTGTCACTGAGGCAAACACACACACACACACACACACACACACACACACACACACGCACACACACACACGCACACACACACACACGCACGTTTGTAGCTTTTTTTTCTCTTCTGTACAAGTTGTGTGTGTGTGTGTGTTGTCACAGACACACATATAGATACACTCGCGCACACACACACTCAAATATGCAAGCATGCTCCCTCTTATTCACACACACACACACACACACGCACACACACATGCGCTCACAGGGCGGGGGGGGGGGGGGGTTTCGGGGGTCGGCACGGAGCAGTCTGTGCACGTTGCGCGTCCCGTCGTCGGGAGCGACGAGGCAGCGTCAAACGGGCGAATCAGCGAAGACGAGAGTTTTAATCTCCGCCGCCAATCAGAAGGAGCTGAGCGCCTCCAGAGCCACTTCGTAGCAGAACTTGTACTGCTCCTGCGGAGGGGACGAACGGAGCAGAGGGCAAAGGTCAGTGTCCGCAAACGAATCCATGTAGTTTGGTACAATTTATTAAAAAACATTTACATCAGCTGTGTGTGAAGAAGAACAGAGTCTTACAACTTGAAGATACACAGTGTGTGTGTGTGTGTGAGTGTGTGTGTGTGTCCGTCCCTGTGTGTGTGTGTGTGTCCATCCCTGTGTGTGTGAGTGTGTGTGTGTGTGTCCGTCCCTGTGTGTGTGTGTGTGTGTGTGTGTGTGTGTGTGTGTCCGTCCCTGTGTGTGTGTGTGTGTGTGTGTCCGTCTGTCCCTGTGTGTGTGTGTGTGTGTGTGTGTGTGTGTGTGTGTGTGTCCATCCCTGTGTGTGTCTGTGTGTGTCCGTCCCTGTGTGTGTGTGTGTGTGTGTGTGTGTGTGTGTGTGTGTGTCCATCCCTGTGTGTGTGTGTGTGTCCGTCCCTGTGTGTGTGTGTGTGTGTGTGTGTGTGTGTGTCCGTCCCTGTGCGTGTGTGTGTGTGCGTGTGTGTGTGTGTGTGTGTGTGTGCGTGTGTGTGTGTGTGTGTGTGTGTCCGTCCCTGTGTGTGTGTGTGTGTGTGTGTGTGTGTGTGTGTGTGTGTGTGTGTGTGACGAGTCCTCACCATCGTCTCCACCATGTTGGTCTTGTTGTTCCTCAGCGTTTTGACGGTGTGGAAAACGTCCACGATGTTCTGCTGCTGGATCATCTCGTTGATGCTGCAGATGGCGCAGAAGGTTCCGGATCGCCCGCCGCCGGTGCTGGGGGGGGGGCAGAAGAAAGTCACCATCGTCACTTTGAACACAATCATCGCCATTATCCTGGAGACCAATGGTTTGATAGGCAACACCGGGCTGCCGATCATAGAAGGAGAAAGAGAAATTAAAAAACCCCACAAACATAAAGGAGGAGAGATTTTAAAAAGGAGCTGGGTCCTTTCAGAGTGCGACTCGTCAGAGGTTTTCATTCTTCACCACAGCGGCAACTCGTTTCTTTTGCCTTTTATCAACCTGAGAAACGCATTTTCTGTTCAATTGAATGTTTCATTCAATTGGTTAATTGCATTCCTCAGAGTTACTCACCCCGTGTCGACCTGTAAACCTCCGGCCGACAGAAGCGTCTGGACTGATTTTTCAAAGGCAACATGGAGGCGCCGGCCCGTGAAGAGGCTTTTTCTGTTTAGAGGACGTTTGACACTCTGGGTTGAGGCTACAGGTAAAAGTGGGGGTTGGCTGTTGTTCATTAACAGAAGAGTAGCGATTTAATTTTGGGTTCAATACAGACACACGTTTATGACTTTGAGTGTTGTTGTTGTTGCTTTCTAAAGACGACTGACGACCAATATATTCAAAGTGCTCCTTGCCTCATCTTGTGCCTTCTTGTAATGGTCATTTTTTTGTTTTTATAACCGTTGCATATATTTAATTTCTTATAACTATATGTAAGTTGTTAATTAACAATTCAATTTTTTGTAAGAAAAAAAAGGTGCTACGCTAAATGAACTTTACATAATTACATGTTAATATTTCATTTGGTTTAAATAATGCAACAGTTGAAACACAAAAATAGAACTGTGTCTGTAATAGATCTCGACCGATATATATCATTTGGTACTATGCCGATATGTGTCAATATGAAAACTATTATTTTAAACGGTGCAAAAAGGACGCGTTTGTTAACAATTTATGGAAAAAAAAGAATCTCTATTTTCTCAATTCAAGATATATGCGTTGGGTTGTATTTGTGTTTTCTTTTTATTTATAATTATTTATATCAAAATCTATGGTTAAACTGTAAAATATGTGCCTCAATTACATTTCTTTGTCGCGAGGGATTGACAGGAGTATCATAGGAATCATTTCCATATCAGTAAAGGACATTTTTCAGTCTTATCTCTACCTGCAGCTCTTGTAGGATTATGAAAGTCAAAGATGCAAATCACTGTACAAAATACATACAGGTTCCAGAAAAGCCAAATCTAAATCATAATAAGGTTTTTAGAACTGGAACAAGTTCAACGATTAAAGTTGAGAAAAAAACGGAGCGACGGCAGCTGAGCAGCTGAACAGGAAGTACAAAGAAACACGTCACGCCAACGGATCAGAGCTCTACTGACGGATTCAAGACTTCATGAAAACATGTCTTCATCTCGAATCTTACAAAGAATAACTCACAGCAATGCACTGCAAACATATTCATGTGATTAACGTCCGACCACCGGCCACGAAAGCGTCTCCTGACTCTCTCATCTCACCTGGTTGCAGCTCAGTTCCCGTCAGTTTTCATTGTGAATAAAACATGCAGGCGCTGAGAGGCAGAGTGGCAGCAGTCAGAGGAAGAAAGGATGAATAAATAAAATCCCCCCCACCGTCTGCCTGCTCTGCATTCGTGCTGTAGCGCCGGCGCTGCTGCGGCTTCGCTCCCCAATCAGGGAGGGCTCAAATTAGTGGTCAGTGTTTCCAATTGTATCTTTATAATTCTTTAATTTCACGCTTTCAATAGTTGTAAAGCTTGTGGAAATAAATAGTGGGTAATATTTCTTATTCTTCCACTATCCCAGTAATTAAACATATAATATATATATATATATATATATATATATATATATATATATATATATATATATATATATATATATATATATATATATATATATATATATTTATATTTATATTTATATTTATATATATATATTAAGCTCAGAACCTTGTCATTCTAACGTTATTTTTTTTATCAGGCTTCATTATCAATTATTTCATGTAAAACTACTTTGGAATTGGACGCGACACCTCAGAT
Organism: Scophthalmus maximus; assembly: GCF_022379125.1. Taxonomy (NCBI): domain Eukaryota; kingdom Metazoa; phylum Chordata; class Actinopteri; order Pleuronectiformes; family Scophthalmidae; genus Scophthalmus; species Scophthalmus maximus. Next base: position 1,681,779 of record NC_061520.1, read on the forward strand.
CTTCATCACACTAGGTGTGAGTATTCGAGAAAAAAATTGCAAAGGAATTCAATATTTACTTCTTTTCTGACTCCATGTCAGTTTTTAAAAAAAAAAATTTTATTAAGGTGCTTGCTCCAGTTAAAGAGGATGATTTTTAGATAAGGGATTTATAAAAAAATTGAAATAAAATCGAGAGCAAATACATTTTGCATCAGCGCTGCCAGATACATCTCTGAGCTAAAATACATAAATATTACGACTAATTGCTGAAGAACATCCAGCAAGGCCAATAAAATCAAGACTGGACCAGACTCCAGTAGTAGTGAGGGTCAAGGTGAGAGGAATAACAAATGAGAGATGGCGGTGGATTATTAAAATCAGTATCTGACTGTCAACGAGCCTTTTCACATCAGCGCGAGTAACAGAAACTGCCACGAGCGTAGAATCGGCCAGACCTGTCTTACATCTACATAATCATAATCTTTGTGCATATTGTCGTAGGGAAACTATTTGTGTATAACACGTGTCTGTCCGTTCGTGGCAGTCGTGATGTATATGAGTGATCAGTCAGTGGTGATGCAGTTGGTTTGGAACTTGGTCAGTGGTGATGGAAAAGGCTGAAATTTGATTTCTTTCTTCCTGAAATGACCCAGTCGTTGTGGAAGCAGATTTATACGATGACTACGTTTCTTCACCTAAACCTGCATCTTCTGACAATAACATGAAGGGAGTGTAGTATTTTTTAAGGGTTTAACCAGTGGTTGAAGGATGCGTTGTATGTGACACTGTGAATCGCTGACGTGGGAAGAAATGCACATTTATCCCTCCGTAACGTTTGGAATAAAACAAACTTCCAGGTTAGAAAAACTGATAGTTCAAAAGAAAAGTAGGTTTATTACCCAAAAACTTCCCGTCACATCACAAGGATCATCTTTGCTCTCTTCCAGTTAAAAATTACAAATCGTCCAAGTTGTCATTGGAGATTTTTGGAGTTTGCTTTTAAATCTTTACCTGTACGTTGGACACCTCCAGGCAGATTCAGTGTCACACTGACTTTCTACATAATTCTCAGTGATTCAGATATTCAAGTCGAACGTCGAGAGCAATCAATTTATTTGTGCCACGACGATCTCTGGAGCAGTTAGTGGGAGCGACGTGGAGCCACATCGCTCCAGATAAGTTCCCTGTCGGGACAAGAAAAAAGCTCAATGTGTTTGCCGGTCTCCTCGTTTTCTAAAATGTGTGTTTATGTACAATCGTTCAAATGATGTAAGAGCGCCGAGCGAGCTGCTCCTCCATTGTGATTTGCCGAAAATGAGACGTGCGTTTGGGCATTTAAAGAGCCACCGGGCTCCACGACCTCCACGACAAGAGGAGAGCAGCAAAAAAATCTATTTCACCGACCGCTGATTGAACCATCATGTTTCTCCTTATCTCTGGTATAACTGAGTCTGTGAAATCAATAGCTGAGGCTGATTAGCCGGTGTAGCTGTCTTTAGCCGGCAGCGGAGAACGCTCACAACCCCGTCACTCACATTCACCGGGGGGGTCGAGCGTGACAGCCGGGGTACAGCTGGAGATTACAAAAAATATGACATTTTTGACTTACAAAGGATTTTTGTTGGCCTTCATTTGCATTAAATGCCATTATTATTCTATTGCAATTCAACAGATGTACCTATTTTAATCTTATAGTTTAATTTGAAGTGATGGCTGACTAATTCTACACAGGACAGAGTTAAAGATATGAAGTCAATGGCGATGAGTGGCAGATTGATTAGCGCTAGGGGGTGAAATGACGGGATGTTCACCGTATCTCTGTCATCCTCTTCATTTCCACACCAGGCATTTAACATTGATTCTGTATGTACGGGTCAATGGCGGAGTCAAGATCCAGCCGCCGTGATTCAAAACCGAGCAGCCGGGATAACACAGAGATACAAGTGATAAAGGGGAGTGAATCAGCTGTTTGCAAAGTAAAGATTGATAGGATAAATTACACAAAAATATTTAAAAAAATTAAATAACACTAAACCTACAATCTACACATCTGCATGGATATAAATTTAATTCAGATTTTTTTGCTCTTAGAGTTTTTAATCATCTGTGTTTGTTACCCACAGTTTTTTTTTTTCAAAAGCAAAGAGAACCTCTCAGCAGCTACAGGAAACAAATCAATGCCAATTGTGATTGGCCCTAATGAGCTGTGACAGAGGAAGCTGATTGGATGAGCAACAGTGATGCCCTTAAGGCGACGTTTGTATAGAGTATATGAGTGTTGGTAGATTTTACAGCCTCCGTTTCCCTCCAGTGTTAGAAGCTTCAGATACATAAACATGTGAATGTGCAATTAGTATGATATAGGCCTGTGTTTAAAAGATCCAGGGTAACAATGGATGTAATGTAAATAATTACATATGAAGATCATGGGCCAACTGTAACGCATCAACCGAAATGTTGAGGTCCAACCCCCTTTTACATAAATGTGATCATTTCTAAGCAGCTTCCGTCCATTTCTGAACAAGCTTTACAACCAGTTATGAATATGAGTAATGAAAACGTTTTGGCTCACATATCTGAACTGAGATAAATGTCGAGTCTAGGGCATTTGCATGTTTGACAGAAAGAGAAATGGATGAATATCGAGATATATCGTTTAATTTTATATCACGTTAAAGGTTCTTAGGGTGTGTGCGTTGTTCGGCCTTAGAGAAAGTGTACTTTATCATTGTTAAGTGTTTCCTTCTCTGATTCACACACACACACACACACACACACACACACTCTGAAGGAACATTTCTCTTTTCATTTGTGTAAGAGCAGCATCTCTTACTGCCCTCCTTTCATCTACATCTACATTTACTCATTTGGTAGATGCTTTTATCCACGGTGACTTACAACTAAGGTGCAAAACTAAAGTCCCAGTACGACAGGAGGACCTTGAAGTACAACTAAGTACTAAGAGCTGAATCTGTTCAACAAGACAAAGAGAAGCCGATCAGGTGAAGACGTCCACCGAAATTGCGAAGTTAGCGCCAGTTTGGCATGTTAGGGGTGTTAGGAGAGGAGCTGATCTCGAAAGAGAGAGTGGCTACAGCTCTTTTCTCGGCAACGCCTCGGGCAAGAAAGGGGTTTAAGATTGAGTTGGGTGTAGATGGGCGCAGAGTCAGAAGTCGCTCTGTGGGCACTAAGTGTTGGTGACTTGAATTGAATGCTGGTGCAGATCACCGGGCGGCCGAGTGACATGTGCCTTTTAAGGCTGATTGAATCAGCCGCCGCATCCCGGGACCATCTGTAAGGGTTTCACTGCTTAGCTGTAGTCGACGAGACAGAAAACCATGGCCTCTACCAAGAGCCGAGTCAGGCAAGGCTCGATTTTCTCTTTACGTTCTGCAGTCCAACATGGTCAGAGGAGGATAGAGGGTCATCAAACACGACACCAAGGTTTTCTCGCAACCTCGGTTGGGGGTGAGGGATGAGGAGGCTGTGATGAGATTTATTGGCTGTAAGGGCCGAGAGCTCGACCTTGGACAAGTTTAGTTGAAGGCGGAGTTCCGTCATCCATGTGCAGAGATTCACACTGAGACCGCGGGGTCATCTGGTGAGAATGACGGGTGTAGTTGGGTGTTTGTCTGCGCGACAGTGATACGAGAAGCCTGCACGAGTGGATTACTGGACGCAGGGGAGTAGCAAATATTGCAAAGGGAAGGGGCCCCAGCACGGAGCCTTGGGGTTCCTCTGACGCAAAATGTTTGTCACCTTCTTCCCACTGTCTTACAATATGTGTCTCCGTGTGAATGTTGAACTTACAGGCAGTGCACCACGGTCCTCCCGTCTCCACCGTCGTACTGCTCCTGCCACTTGGCCAGCCTCCGGACCAACTGGAGGATGGAGCGCTTGGAGAGGGGCGTGTCCCTGTAGGCCGGCCAGCCAATGAACTGGAAGTGCTGCACCAGGCGATAACCGTCCTGAGGCTGAGGAGAGAGGTGTGAAGTTTTTTTATCGCCCTAGCTGTCATCAACCGCAATCAACATCACGCTGTCAAGTCCACGGGGGAACGTGCTGTAGAAGTGGGTTGACAACTGAAACACCCTTTAAAACCATATCATTTCCTCAGTCTCATTGTTAAAGCTATTGTTTCTCAAAATTAACACATGTCCTACATTGTCTCCTCTTCAGAAGGAAGACGTGTTTGAAATATTTGTTTCTGTCTTTCACTGTGAAGTGTGTCATGAAGGAATACTTAGAATTCTACATCTAAAATGCCTTTCGAGAACCTCAATGAAAAGGCAAACATGTCAGTATTTAATTCTCTCTATGTTCTACTTTGGTAAAGTCTAAAATATTCTTTGTGATGATCCGGATGCTGCACGATTGTTGACGCTTATGATAGAGAAGTCTGTATCTGATGTATAATCTGGTGTAATCTTCAAACTCGTGTCTACTCTGAACTTTGTGGTGTATCCAGAAGTATTTCGGATCAATACCAAACGACTTCATCGCAGGTAGAAGCTGCACATCTTCTCAATAGATGATGATGGATGCAAATGATGTCATAAAGCACTCGTCATGTGTTGCCGGGCCATATTGTGCTGCAATTAGTTCCTTGTGTCTGCAGAAAAATGTCCTCAACAATGATGACATCTCACGATGTCTAATTTCAATTTCATGGCAGACAAAACGTTTTTCAGCCCTCGTGGCCCAAGGCGGCTGGCATCCACCGCGGAAAGAACCCGAAACCTGCCGTCACTGTCAGACGGATTTACCGCTAGGTGTGCCAGACACGCACATGAACGTTGACATTTAAACACATACCACCAAACAGATGCAGCAGTGTCTGTTCCTCTTCCTCCAAAGCCTTCTTTCCATTTATACTTCCCTCCCCTCTCTCCTTTTATTGGTTTCATCCCTATTACCTCTTTCTCGACTTTTTTCCATCCTCCAATTTCTTTCTCTCAATCTCGCTCCATATGTATGTGTGTTTATATATTTCCCCTCCTCCTTCTCAAACCTGTTTTTTTTTCTTCTCTCGTTCCTTTACTATCTCCTCCTTCATTTGATGGCTTAGTGGACTCGGGCTATAGGCTGGAGCAGCTCTCCCAGGGTGAGATGTGCTGTTGTGGCGATGATATGAGCCATTTCACGCTCGACTGGTGATGTGTTTGAGAGAGGGAGCACGAGGAAATAGAGAGTAGGGTAGTGGGGAGTTCACTAAGCACTATAGGTGCATGCAGACAATAGGGCGCCGCTCGAGTTGTGCCGTCATGGATGGGTGATGAAATGAGATGAGAAGGGAGTAACAAGAGGAGGCACGAGGGGAGAAAGGAAAGGGAAAGGAGGCACGGGGAGGGGAAGCGAGGAGGTTGAAGGGAGAGGCGAGGTGAGGAAGTAGAAAAGGAGCAGTGAAAAGGAGGAACTATAGGAGAAAGGAATCTTCAAAAATGTCCTTTTGTTGTCGGACGCCACCATTTTTCTCACTAAAAGCAGCCCGGCTGCGGCAGTGTGACGGCGATGTCGTCGGTCTGCTACGACATCATCTCGCCGGTCGCTTTGAGGGAAGTAAAGGTCACACAATAAAATAAAAATGCCCTTTCTGTGTTTTCTTTTTATAGCCCATCATGTTCAGGCGCGACATTGTTCCGCTATCTATTGTTATATGTCAAGGGAAAGCTTCTGTTTGAGTATTTCTACCTGTAAAAATACCATTTTCTATTTCCTACTAAAGGTGAAGTACGTGGTCGAGTGACTCTTGTGATCTATTAAATCAAAGTCCTCAGAGTTCCCACTCCACGTTCATGTGTGTGAGGAAGCCGGTTATGGACTGTTATTGTTGAAAATGACATTGCACTGGCTTTTTCTTTAAAGGATGATGCACGTGTCCACATGGCCGACCGCAACCCCATCACCCAGCCTCACTGACCAGACTCTTGTGGCTGAGCGAGAGTTCACCTGTTGAACGCCTGCGGCCCAAAGCAGCAGAGCAGCTGAGTGCTGGTTTACAGGGAAGGAGAGAAGACATGATACTGTAGAGGAGCACGCCGCACGTTGCTCACCCTGGCCATGTTGCAGATCCTGAAGATCCGGTTTATGATGTCCTCATCGATGTCTGCCGATATGAACTCCACCTGAATGGGGCCGTAGCAACACGAACTCTTCTCTGGCCAGTACTGCATACACAGCTGCGGGTGAAACCGAGGTACAGCAACAACGTGGGGACGAGAGGGAGAGAGAGGAAGACGTTTTAAAAAATATACGCTCCAACGGATTTCACTCAAATCTAGACTCTGGACTTTTCCTACTGACCTGCGCTGCGTCCATCTCGTTGAGCATCACGATGGAGGAGCAGTTGTAGTCGAACACCAGCCTCCAGAAGTCGCCCATGGTGTTTGGCAAAGGATGCTGGGTAACGATGAAGGCCGCCGGCTGTTTGTGGCTCTGGTGCGGTCGAGATGTGACCAGAGACGAAGCGTAAGATTTAACAAAAACACTGCTGATAGATTGAGGCCTGAGCTCTGACATTCGCTATATAAACACTTACATCCATCAATGCGGCGTTGATGTAGTTGGAGCTCTCTCCGTCCACGGATATGAGGAAGGGCAGACACCGGTCTGCTGACAGGACGTCCATGCTGCGGTTCTTGTCGTGGTTCCTGGGCAGCAGACCCACGCTGCAGTCCTCCGGGCGCACTCTGGGGGTCACTATGTTCAGAGTCTGCCGGCGACACAACTACAGTTAATTCACCCGACTTATCCGACTTGTCCACAGGAGGCAACTGGACCTGGTTGTAGCTCCTGGAAGACGTTTCACCTTCATCCAACTGGTTTCCTCAGTTCTAACTTAGTCGTGGAGTGTGACGCTCCAGACGCTCGCTGCAACAGTTTCAACGACAGTCTGGAGCGTCAACAAGCTCCGCCCACACTCCGACAACATGTCCACGTGTGTGTGCGTGTGTGTGCGTGTGTGTGCGTGTGTGTGTGCGCGTGTGTGAGTGTGTGTGTGTGTGTGGCCCACCTGGAACTCGTCTTTGATCTGGCTGGAGTTGGTCTGCGGGTCCAGTCGGCTGATGTTGTAGTAGATGGCTCTGAACTCGCACACCGGTATGGCCGTGTTCCCGCATAGACACGCCTCCAAGATGGCGTCGTGGACAAACACGTACTGCTCCTGCAAAACACACAGGGCGCGGGCGGGCGGACGATCAGAGCGACGCGGACACGATTAAGAAAACAACCCCTCTGGCTTCTCATCGGTAGAAACACAGGGTTGAACGTGTCGGAGCCGCACGCGGCCCTTCGACATCCAACACTTTCTTTAGCTTCCCGTCGACGCGATGTGAGCGCCGACGCCTCTGCGACACAGAGGACGTCTCCAAACCCAAACATTCACACTGTGGACATATAGTGTTTTCTCTCTCTCTCTCTCTCTGTCAGCGGCCTCAAAGTGAATTAAAAGGGAGCCGTGTCTCCGTGCTCGGGATCAAGTGGGCTCTTTGTGCTCCGACCGACTAGATCGCTGCTAAAAGCATCAGCCGGCGAGAGCCGCGGAGGAGCCACCGTGCATGCTAATGTCCCCCCCTCGCTCTCTTAGGCCCCGCTGCTCTTATCTGGTGTCGGTTCACTCGCAGCTCCTCTCACACCGTGCGTTTTGTCTCTCGCCGCTTCGTCTCTTGGTCTGTACGCCGTCGCTGTCTCCGTCAAAACGTCTGGTGTGGAGAGGAGAGTTTTAAAAAGCATCGCTGAAGCCTTTTTCCCGCACGCGCGTGCGCGTTCCCGTGCCTTTTAAAGAGATGATTTGCTCTGTGTGGCATGCAGCGGGATGATAATCGCCGCGAGCGGCTTCAACACTGACACAAATTGCTCCCACACAGATTCAAAAAGGGAGGTGAGGATGCATTTCAAGAGGCGTAAAACACACATGTAAGCGTGTGCACACACACACACACACGCGACAGTAGCTTTCATATGATTGCCGTCACACGACACAGCGCTCAAAGTGTTGGCCCCCCGGGGGCCGCAGCCTCTCTGAACCCGCCACTTCTGCAAAATGCTCCATTTCCACGAGTCGGCTCCGTGGGCTCCACCGGCCTCGAGCCGTCGGTCGGAACACGAGGCTGTTTGTGTCCCGGTGTGAGTTGACTTTTTGGATACGGAGAAAGGCTTTTTTCATCAGCGGCGCAAATGGAAAGCGGAGGCGGGGGGCGGATTAAGTCGGCTTAAGGTAGCTTGAGAAGAAATGAATATTT